>NC_141534.1:177757500-178015000 GCF_021556685.1 Rattus norvegicus | reverse complement strand
CTTGAATATATATAAAATTTGGGACTGGAAAGATAGTTCAGTGGCAGAGAATGCTTGCTACTCTTACAGAAGACTAGACAGAATTTGGCTATTTCTAGCACCCACATTGGGTAGCTTGTAACAGCCTATAAGTACAGCTCCAGGGAATTCAACACTCTTTTCTGGCCTATGGGGGCACACACACAAAAAACGCACACCCACACCCACACCCACCCACACACAAAATGAACCTTTTATAAAACTGGGCATGTGTGTGTGTGTGTTGTGTAGTATGTTATAGTGTGTGTGCGTGCAGTGTGCATGCCATACACCTAAGAAGAGGGTGTTGAGCGTCTTCCTCCATCACTCTTATTCTTTGAGACAGGGTCTCCATGTTGCTTTTCAAGCCCAGTGACATCCTTGTCTCCACCCTTGAGGGCTTTGGTTACAGGTGTGATCATGCCTTAAAACAAACAAATGAACAAGAGCAACAAAATGAATACGTGTGTGTGTGTGTGTGTGTGTATGTGTGTGTGACTCACTCCACACTCAGATAAATGCTCACTTAGCCAACACATTTACCCAACTCAGATATTCATGTTCACACAGCAAACATTTTTAACCAATTGAGCCACATCCCAAGCCCTAAAAATTATTTAAAAAAAGAAGAATAAAAGGGATGGGCAACATGGCTAAGTGTGTAACATAGGAGAGAACAGATCCCACAAAGTTGTCCTTTGACCTTCACAACAAGCCCCTCCCCACTCTAACAACAAAAACAACAAACTTTAAAAATTAAAAATAAAAAAGAAAGCAAAGGCCATCCCAAATCCTGTTGTATAAAGAGCATGATGGCGCACAACATACATGTGCATGGAGTCCTCTGCATGAACTTGAAAAGTCCTGAATTACAAAATCCCCCTCCCTCTTTGCTTCCGTTAGAGTGCGGGGTCTAGTTGGGGTTATCTAACTGTTAGCTGTTCTCTGCTCTGTGACACTTTCAATGATCTTGCTTCATCTGAGTCTGGAAATTCCCCTGGGGCCCAGAGCCATTCGCTTGCAGCTCGGGGGTCTCCCTTGCCCTTGCTTCCTTTGTCAGCTGTTAACTTTCAATTCTCTGAGCCTCTGAGTATTTTCATTGATATCTGGTTGCAAGCCCTTTTAGGAAGCAGGCAGTTACAAATCACTCACAGGCCAATCCATAAAGGTGAGCACAAGCTTCAGGAGGACTGAGTCCCTGGATAATCAAGGAGCTGCAGGCTTAGGATGTGGGTCCATGGGGAGAGGAGGAGGAGGAAGAGGGGACATTGCTTCTGAGCAATGAACCACCTGAGCCTGGATGATGAAGAATGGATGGTGGGTTTTGTCCACATGTAGCTTCTCATCAGGCCTCTGGGAAGAGCTGTGTGTTCAGGGTTCTCTGTACCTGTGGGTTTTTGTTTTTGTTTTGTTTGCTCTGTTTGTTTTTTAGCACCTTCTACTGATCTGTTTCAGAGCTACAGTGTGTTCCTTAAGCCACAGAAAGAGCCACAGGAGAAGGTTGTCATACTTGGTGGGAAGGGCTGTGATATGGCGACCACAGTGCAGCAAGGTCTCTGTCATACTGTCTGTTGTCAGGCCTTATGTCACCAGGAGATAGGGGTGTCAGGCCTCTGGCCAGCACTTGAGGAAGCTGAAAGTCTAAAAGTCATTGTATGGAATCTGAAAAGCCAAACCCCGGGGGGCTGAGGAGGGTTGCTGGCCAAGGTGGCAGTATGATTTCATACCAGGCTTGCAAATGAATGGTTGATCATCTTGCTTTGGAAAATTCTAATTCTCTTCCCTCAAGGTTTGCTCAGAAAATGTGAGCACATGGCTGGCTGAAGCTAAACAAAATGTCAATATGTAGAGGAAACTACAAGCACTGACCAGGTCGTTTATTGAAAATGAGTAAGCCAAATTGGCCATTGTCAGGACGAGAGGGGTGACTGTAACAGCCCAGCCATCCATGTGTGCTCTTGGGTGCTAGGTAGTCATTAACTTTTGCAAGGCAATCTCCAGAAGGAGGGTTTCCTTTCCTGTAGACCAGAGAAAGTAGCCCCTAGCCAAGGCCCGGGTGCTGAACTGGGTTGTGGGAAACAGTGAGCTGTGGAGTCTGAGTCTGTAGAAGGGAGAGGCATCCTCTCAACAGAGGCTGCTGAGAACCCTTGATTCACAAATGTTCTTTTTAAGATTCCCATTTATCACTGATTCCCTCAGCCTCATTCTCAGGAAAACTCCACCCATTTTCCCATAAGGGCTCTCTGGAGGTGAGTGCTCAAAGTGTATTGGAAAGGATTCCTTTCAGGACAACATTTGCTGAGCCTTAATTACACCTTAGGAGTCAGAGATACTCAGGTGAGAAACACTGAGTTTGGAGGAACACACGAGAATCTGCCAGGACAACCCTGGAATTGTTAGCCAAGTGGAGAGCATCACTCTGAAAACAAACTATGTAACTATGTTTCAAACTTTGTAACTATGTTGGAACAAGGTTGACTAACTTCTCTCCAAAAAAAATTGTAAATACAAAATTTGTTTTGTTTTGTTTTTGACTTAGATAATGTGTGCCTGAGCTAGTCAACTGTCCTTGTAGGAGGGAAGCCTACCCAATTATGTAAACGGATGTGGCTGTATCCCAATGCCCCTTGCTTATTGTGACAATCATGTTTGACACACAGCGAGTAGTTTCTTCAACTCTGCTTGTAATAACATGGGAACAACAATAACAAAAGCTACCACCCAGTAGCTGCTTTATGCTAGATCCAATGGTAGGCACACTATGTTTGATTTGCATATATTTACATACATATCTTCATAATGAATTAAGAGGACTTTGAAATTCAAGAGCAAAAGTCAAAAGTCAAGAGCTAGGAAGGGTGATGTTTATATTCACAACTAAATGATACCATAAGTAAATAGCACAGCAGACTAGAAAAGGAATCCGCCTTCCACAGGTCACCAAGGGCAAATGTCCCCTGATATGTGAGAGTTCCCGGGTCTGTAAGCCTGGGCAGACCTAATAAACCCTGCCAACGCCAGTGACTTTCCAGGTCTGGGGTACTTGGGACCCACCCTGATGGCCTACCTTTCTTTCTCAGGATGGTCCCCTGCAGGACCTCATGATTGTCCCATCTAACCCTGGCTGCAGCTTCCTGTCCAGGGCTCTTGTAACTCAGGCTTTTATAAGAGGCAGGAAATGTCCTGTGAAAATGGCCCAGCTTAACTCTGGGATTGAACTCCTTGTTGTTTACCTAACAGTTAACTGAGGTTGAGCTCTTGCAAGGATAAACAAGTGGTGGTGTGGATATGGAACAATGTGGATCTGGTTGTTAAAGACAAGACCTTTTCCGTGATGAATTGCTGAAGGCTTGGCCAAATGGACTGCCTCTCTCCCCGTGTCAATGGCTTGGGTGGTGGTTATTGTTGAGGTTCAAGCTGCAGACGCTCTGTTTGGAACAGTTCCAGAAGTCTCACTAGGGGCTACTGAACAGAACCCTGGGCTTGGGCCTGTTTGTGTCACACGCCTAGCAGTCATGCCGTTTCGGGCAGGCATGTGGAAGGTGATCAAGTCCAGTCCCTCCTCTGGAATGGAAGGGTTATGGGGGTATTCTTACAGACTAGCTCAGGATAAACCTATTGGCCATAGACCTGCTTTTCCAGCCAGGACTCTCAGGCAAGTAGCAGAGCAGAGAGGTGAGGTAAGAGTCTGGTGTCTAGAAGACCCCTGTACACCCGGATTTATAAAGCCACACTGTTTGCATGATGTGTAGCTCATTATTTTCAGTGCCCAAAAGCCAACAAAATACAGGGAAAAAAGAGAAAGCATTGTTTCTCAAAACAGGAAATGCCAGAGATAGCAACCTCAGCTCATCAGAATGTCGGAGGCTAGCCCTGGGGACGTGTTTCTCTTTGACTCTCAGCTGTGCACTTTTCCACATTGCCTTCATCCTTAAACAAGTTCATCATCTCAGCAAGGATTCAGGCTTACTCTCTCACATTATCAGTCTACAGTTAAGAGCAGAACCTCCCAGGATGCCCAGCAAAGACTTAATGTGCTGTGTGACTAGCATCTGTGATGCTATTTTTTATTTGTAAAATGGAGATACAGTCCCTTGCTGCATAGCTTCTATCTGTGAGGATCAGCGTGACATCTGAGGATGAGATTTGGTGCCTCAAAAAGAGACTATGGGTGCTGGTGATGGCTGGAACTGTGCCACATTCTCACAGAAGCTTCCAGAAAGTGAGCTGTCTGTCCTGGGTTGGACTGGGGATGACACACAAGTACAGGAAACAGAAGCTACTGTGCGGCCAGTGGAGATACCCACAGGTGCTTCCTCAGGCCAAGTAGACAGAGCATCCAGGAGAGGTCAGGAAAGGCTTCTGGGAGGGCACATCCCCCAAAGACTCATGGTGAAGCCCCAGGGTCTAGGTCAGTGCTTGGTGCCTGGGAGGGTTGCACCCAACATGCCTTGCTGAGGAAATGGATGACTCAGACACCCATCATAGACAGCATCTCCAAACCAGGTCCCAACCACAGATCCCTATGGGTACTTTCCAGAATGAAATTGGAAGGGAGGTAAAGAAGGAGAGGGAAGAAGCGAAAGAGAAGCATGCTGGGAATTGGGCAGTTTGGGAGGGTTATGGGAGGTACTGAGTTGAAAGCTTATTTTAGTCTGATACAAAGTTTTGAAGAAAAGGCTCTTGCTACTGGTTTTCTGGGTTGACATTTTTTTCAGATCTTATATGGACAGAATCCTTTTCTCCCCATCCTCATTCCTGTCCCAAGGAATGCTTGTCTTCAGGTGCAGATGTCCAAGTGCTGCAGACATGCTGTTGTTGGCTTTGGTCCAGACACACACACTGGCTTCTGAGGGTCTGTGTGTGCAGTGCAGCCAGAACTTAGCTGGCAAATGGGTATGTTGTGTCTATTCCTCTGCCTCTAACAGAGACAAGTGTTCCCAAAGGCCTACCTCACAGGAATGAACGACTCCAGGCACCAAGCGAGAAAGACTTGCAAGTGCCAGTCTGTCCCCATATTGGAGAAAGGAGCTGAGGCTTGGGTTTTAAGGCTATTTCTACCTTGCATACCCTATGGCTGCCCTCTGTTGAGAAGGAAGTCCCAGGAGTGGCAGGGCAGTGGACACTGGCTTCTGCCTCCTCTGAGAACACACCTCCATTTTCATGGGTGCTGTGGCTAGCTCCCCGCTAGGGGCACTGTAGAGACCAGTGGGGTGTTTAGAGACTTTCTGCAGGTGGAGGCCGAAACTTCAGGTCCCATTGGTAAGACTGTCCTAAAAGTCAGTTTGCAGAGCACTCCTGGGTGGAACCACAGGGAAGTGAAAAGAAGGCCCTGCGCTTTGAGAGGGTGTCATGATGGAATTCTCTGGGGGGAAGTTTACACACACATATGGCAGGAAAACCAGGAAATGTGGTTGAACTAGCTGTTTTTCTCATCCCAAATACCTGCCAAGAAGCCATTCGAGGAGGAAGGCTTCTCCCACACCCCAGCTTTGAGGATGGCGGTCTATCATGGCAGGAAGGCATGGCAGCAGGAGGGTGAGGCAGCTGGCATACAGTGTCACATTCGGAAGAGTGAGCAGGGAGCTGGGCTGCCCATGTGACCTCCAAGCGCGAGCCCCTGACACCCACTTCCTTCAGTGAGGTTCTCCTCCTTAAAGGCTCCCCAACACTCTGAATGACACCACCGGCTGGGAGAGGAGTGTCCAGACATGTGAGCCTATGGGGGACATTTCCCGTTCAAACTAGTGAAAAGGAGAACTCAGAAGCTAACCTGGGGAAGCCCTCTGGGAATGGGGTGGACACGGCCACACCCCGGAATGTACAGCAACCCAACTGGTATATGCTCACATCTCTCCTGGAAGATGAAACATAGGGTTAGGTCCTCCTCACTTGTGTGGGGAACTCCAAAAGCCATGGTAAGGTTGCCAGTCCTGGAGGGCTCACAGATCCCAAGGCACCCTCAGACCCAGGACTCAGACTTTTAACATCTGTTTTGTGGAGTGTGTGACACTTTTTTTTTTCCTTTACTCAGTCATTTGGCTCCTCAAAAACCCCTCAGAGGTGAATTTCATGCTGACCCTTAGGTTTAGGCCTCACTGTCTACACGTGACTCTGAGGAAGAGGAAGAGAGGATGGGGAGGAAAGGCAGGGGGCAAAGGTGTGTTAGTTGCTGTTTTTGTCACTGACATCAAATACCTGACAGGAAGCAACCTGAGGAAGAAATGATTTATTTTGCAGGGACAATCCATCATGGAGGAGGGTGGGGGTGAGAAATGGGAGGTAAGGGGGTGGCAAATATAGTGGTGTTGTTGCTCAGGCTGTGGTGGGAGATGTGGGAGATGTGAGAGGCGTGGGAGGCTAGGGACAGGAAGCAGAGACCAGAGAGGAAGCCAGATAGGGCCATAAAGCTCAAGGCCCACCCTCCAGAGATCAATCCACTTCCTTTAGCCAGGCCACACCTCTCTGCTGGTCTGCAGCCTTCCACAATAGCAATGCCAGTTTAGAGACCAAGTATTTGAGCACAGAGGTCTGTGGTGGACATCTTTACATTCAAACTGTCTCAAAAGAGGACCCAGGCTGTCAGTGTTATCCTTAGTTGAGTTAAGAAGCGCGTGTCTCCGTGCACCCCTTACTTGAACATTTCCTGTCATTGATGCCTATGGCAGTTGTGAGGCCCAGAGGAACATACTTAAGGGCATAAATCAGGGGTGGCAACTGGTAGCTGCAGTCTGAGTCCCCAGAGATGCATGTTTGGTCCTTGTGGTATTTCTATACTTTTTTTTTTTCTTTTTGCTATTAGTTTTAACGTTTCTAAATCAGGTGATTTTATTTTTAGCACTAGAGTCTTGGCTTTTCTTGGAAACTGGAACTGCTTGCCAACAAAAGATAATATCTCTTCCTGACCCCCAAACTGAATAGTAGCCACCCTGGTTAAATGACTGTTGCACTCTCTGCCACCACAGACCCTATCAATCCACAGAGGAGGCTCTGCCATTCATCTTACTTGCCTGACCCCAGAAGGAGGAGTGTGCTCTATCTTTTCATGCACCCTATTTTCTCAGAAGCTGCTTCTCAACTAAAGCAAAACCTCCTTGTTATGTGTCACAGATTGGCTGTTGTTGATTCACTCAACAAACACAGAGAGTGGCTCTTCTGTGCTTGTCCCTGTACTGGACAGCATTGAGATATGAACGTTTATGTCTTTATAATGAATATTTATAAGGATATTCATTCACCATGAAAGTATGAATGAGACAAGCTCTTGCTACTGAGGCATTTAGATTCTAACTGAGCTGGGACCCATGCAAAGCTCTCTGGAAGAAGTCACAGTGGAGCCGTGAGCATGTCCCCTGAAATACAAAAGGGTTCCTGCAGATGGGACCGAACAGAGAATCGCAAATGGGGAGATCCCCTGGGTCACCTGCAGGGACAGATATAACATCAGAGCCACTGGAGTCCTTACATTAGGGAGGACAAAGTCAGAGAAGGAAATGCACACGAGGAGGCCAAGGTTAGATGCCTGCTTCCTTGTAGGCTGGGAACAAGGAGAAGGAGTTGCCCCAGGAGGTGGGGGCCACAAGGCAGCCCCAGCAGAGGTGAGGAGATGGCTTCATTCCCTTTAGCATCCAGGAATAACACAGCTCTGCTAACACTCAGTAGTTATTTATTTATTCTGAAATTTTGCTATTTTTGTTTTATGTGAGTGTGGGTTTGTTGTCTGTACCCTACTTGCATTCTTGACATTCACAGAGGCCAGAAGAGGGTTTCAGATCTCCTACCCTTGGAGTTACAGATGGTTGTGGGTGCTGGGGGTTGTATCCAGGTCCTCTGAAAAGTAGCCAGTGTTCCTAACTGATGAGCCATTTCCCAGCCCCTGCCCAACATCAGGATTTTAGCCCACTGCAAGGGAAGTTGGCTTTCAATATGAGCATTGTAAAATTAAATAAATTTGTATTGTCTTACATCACCAACTTAGCAGTGATTGGTTGTAACAGCAGTAAGAAAAAAAAAACAGGAAAGGAATCACTTTTCTTGTGGTAAAGAGAAGGAGGGGGTGTTTGAATTGGGTTTTGAAGGACAAGTAGGAGGTCTTCAGGGATCGAAAGTAGCTCAGGCATAGGGGGGAAGAGGTCACCAAAGGTTATTAAAAGTGCAGTGAGTATCCCCAGAGTGGCTCTTTGTTGGACACTGTGGTCCGAGCATACAGCCTCTGTGTTACTTCCGGGAGGACTTGAGTAAAGGCAATTGGAAGGCTCATAGCCAGGGCGATAATGTTCTGTGTGCACCTGACAGAAATGAAAGCCAGGTTTGCCCAGCTTCAGAGTGTACAGCAAACACTCACAGCCAGCACTCTGGGAGAAGAGTTGACCCCCATGGTGGCACTCACTCAGCTCTCCCTGCAGATGCTCCTATTACTGCTAAGTGAATGTCACTAATGACAGCCGAGACGAGGTGGACGATGGCACGTCACTGTCGACAGTTCCCACTGCAGAAGCTTCTGAAGAGCACAGGTCCTCGTGAGACCTAACAAGATTCCAAGAGAGTGGCCGAGGATTGACGTCCTTCAGTTTTAGCTAACGTACTCAGTTGTAAGTCTGTGTGACTGTATCTGTACTCCGTGTGTGTGTGTGTGTGTGTGTGTGTGTGTGTGTGTGTGTACGTGCGCACACATGAGTGCAGGCAGAGGCCAGAGGTCAACCTCTACTGTTGTTCCTCCATAACTTGCTTTGAGACGGGGTCTCTCGTTGGAACTTGGGGCTTGCCTATTAGGTTAGGCTGGAAAACGTAAGATTTGGCCCTTGTGAGCCAGGTGATCAGTCCCTGAAACCTACCACAGAAGCTTGTCTAAAGCACAAGGCCTAAGGTGGAAGGCTCAGCCAGGTTTAATAATTCTCAGATTAACCTACCTGGACAACGCAAAACCAATCTCAGAGCCGGAGTCTGGTCCCGACATTCCATTTATTCTGAGCATCCCTTGGGGACCCTATTCTTTATGGGGTCTCTTGGAGCTGGGCATACCACGTGGTCCTTGACTCCATTGATGACTCATGTCACCCTGGCATGGGTTACTAGGGAAGTATTTCTGGGCAGCCAGGCACAAAGGGCAAGATTTATTTCTGCTTGGAGCCAAACAGGAGGTTCAGATACTTTCCTGCCATTGCCGGTGCCTTTGAACTGCCTCGGATTGAGCAATCACACATATTTCCAAGAAAGAAAAAAACCAGTTTTCAAGCAGACTTATTTTTTTAAAAAAGAACTGCTGAAGTGAACAAGCTGGAGAGGAAACCTGGGGAGATGTTTTGGCTTATTTCCTGTCATGATGGGGAGGGGAAGTGGGGGAGGGACAGGGAGGTCTGGCCCTAGCCTGAGCATTCTTCAGAGGCTGAGGGATGTTGAGCATGGATAACCAGGGCTGGCCCAAGCCTCCCTGTGCTCCAGTGGCTTGTGCACCAAGGACTTCCTAAGTATCAGGCAAGGGGGAATGTGGCATTGGTCCTGATGGCTGCGCACATAATGGTGCTTTGCTCTTGTACATGGTGCTGTGCCCTCTTACATGGTGCTGTGCCCTCTTACATGGTGCCGTGCCCTCTTACATGGTGCCGTGCCCTCTTACATGGTGCTGTGTCCTCTTACATGGTGCTGTGTCCTCTTACATGGTGGTGTCCCCTTGTACACGGTGGTGTGCCTTGGTTTGTAGGTGATTGCCCACTGTAGCAAACAAGTACCTGGGCTGCTGCAGGGACACACTGAATCCTTCTCAGGGCAGCCCCAGGTTTGGGCACTGAAGTGACTGGGCTGTCCAGATCATGGGATGTCGCAGCCTCCAGAGGATGTGCCTGAGCATGGTCTATTTTGACACACACTCACCTCTTTGGGAATCTCTTCCTTAGAGTTCTGTCTGGGAAACAGGCCCAAGACTTCAGGCTATGGGCTGCTCACTTTCCAAGAGAATCGGGAAGCAGGACCCTCTGGGACACCCCAGCCTCAGCACTCTCACTGTCTTCCCCTCACCCCATCATCCTGGGGAAGGAGGGTTGCTTTGACTTGAGTCTGTATCCCCCTTTTCCTTTCCTCCCATGTACTTGTATAATCACATTTAATCACAAAACCCACCAGGAAAGTGGTCGCCATGTGTGGTCCGTGAGAACAACAGAGAAGGCCAATGCCGTCTAACCATTCCCATTCCCAGTCTACGTTCTCCATCCATCCTTACTCCCTGTTCTTCCCAGCAACTCAAATATGCTTTCAGGGAAGAGTCTGGGAGCCCATTGTCAGACAGATGGTGTAAGTGTTCATCCATGTATCCCTCTGTCCAGACAACCCAGGTATGAGTGTGGCCAGTCACTGTGGAAAGCCTTCTCTTGGAGCTGGAGGGGGGGGTCATCTGTCGCTTGTGCACAGAAACCTTTGGAACTCACCATCACCACAGAGGTGGCAGAAATAACTGGGACTTTGAACTAGGCAGAGTCAGGACTAATAGTATAGGGCTAATGGAGACCTGGGCCCGACTCTAGCACAGACCCAAAGTTAGCCATGGCATAGGCTGGGACTGATCACATCACAGACTCAGTAACGTGTTTGCTGACTGCCTTTCAGACTTTCTCCTGAAGCCACTGGCTGTCTACCAGTCAAAGTGTAGACATTGCCAGCGGTCATAGACCTCACAGTTCCTGTCATGTCTAATGCTCATTTGGTGTATACAGGGAAGAAGCCCTGGTTACGCAAAGCTCTGTACAATTCTGAACCACTGGGATAAACAACAAAATTTTGGCACTTTGTTCAGGTTTTGGTGACTGTAGCTGGGAGAACTCAGATGGCTATTCAGAGCAGGCATGGAAAATTCCAGAAAGCATGTTATGTCTGCATGTGGCAGGAGTTTACTACTCTAACTCTAATACCAGTCCTAAAAGGTACACAAGGTCATCTTCTTTTTACAAATGAGAAAAGAGGAGGCCAAGGTATACTAACCCAGCAAGGTAGAGCTAGGAGAGTTGCAACTGTATCTGCTGAGCTCTTGCAACTGTATCTGCTGGGCTCTTGGGCATGCAGGAGGTACACTCAGTCCACTCAGGGTACAAGACATAGATCTGCACTTGGCTAGGCCATAGAGTTTCTGCCCAGTAGCTCAGGCTCATCTTAGTCGCCTGAGGACATTCTCTGAGGCCACCCAGGGTGAGGACAGGAAAGAGGATCCTTTCTTTTGTGAGTGACACCAGAGTAGAAGGGGGACTAAAGGCTCTGCTCTCACTCTGGCTTGTCTTTTGTCCTCAGCCAGTCTCACTCATCCCCCAGGAGCAAGGGGTCATGGTCCTTTTCTGAAGCTGACCTTCCATAGATGTGGCCTTAGTCAAATTCCTCCCCTGCTCTCAGCTTCAGCTCCCCATCTGTAAAAGTGGGAACAGGAAGCAGCCTCCTGCCTCTCTGAATTTGTAGAGGGACTGAGAGAGATGTGTGTATAGTTACTCCAAGCAGTCTCCTGCCTCAACCCTTTGTCCAGAAAGAAGCTAGGCTGGATA
Organism: Rattus norvegicus; assembly: GCF_021556685.1. NCBI lineage: Eukaryota > Metazoa > Chordata > Mammalia > Rodentia > Muridae > Rattus > Rattus norvegicus. The sequence continues at coordinate 178,003,463 of NC_141534.1, read as the reverse complement.
TTAATAGCAACCTAATCACACTCACATTCTTTGAGTGCTAAATGAAAGCAAAAATCCCAGGCTGGAAGAACAGAACCCTCCCTTCTGAGAAGCCCGAGTCACCCCTGTTTAGGTTCATGAAGCTTGCTTAACCCCTTGCTTCCCACAGAACCTCTCAGCTCTCCTAGATTAAAAGAGCTAGTTGGAGTCACACAGCATGCAAGCCATGCTCCTGGGACACTGTGGCTTCAAGGGAGGAGTTTGATCTTTTCTGCACAGGTCACAGGGCTCTGAGAGAGGCCAGCAGGCTTGGCCCCACAGGGAGCTGCAGAGTCAGGCAGATATACTGGGCTTGCCTGCCACTGCAATTCCTAGGTGATGTCTTCAGGCCACTGTCATCTGCCAAATGGGACTAATCGTGTTACCAGTGTTAGAACATCCATTGCCACCTGCCAGGGAGGCTGAAAACACCGAGAGTATTTCCATAAACACGGTTCCTGTCTCCCCTGACTCCTGAAGGAGGCCTGGTGCTTGCAGGCCGATGGGACCTACCAGGTGGGACGAATTTCCCATATCTACTCTAGATACTTCAGGTTCCCCAGGACAGTGAGCACAGGAAGCCCCTAATGGCTGCTGGGAATAGAATAAATTGTGGCCTCTATTTCCAGAGCCCTCCTGCCTTCCCCCACTTCTGTCCCCCGACAGCTCACAGGATTCTAAGGCAGAACCTTATGGGGCAGAACCTATGCTTTTGACCTTCATGTGAGGCTTCCTGGAATGAATGGTTCAATGACAAGTGTCTGGACAGTTGTGTGACTAGAAGAGTAAGAAGTGAGTCCAATGAGTGGGCCGCTGCCTCTCACAGCAAACGAACACATCGTTACACGACATACCAGGGACAGGAAACCTCAAGCTTGGACCTTGTCTGGGCAAGTACACGTGTGGGCAAGCTCACACTTGAAGGTCAGAGGACAACCTCAAATGTCATTTAGTCTTCTACCTCATTTGTGCTACATACACCAGGCAAGGTGGCCTATCAGCGTCTTGAATTTTCCTGTCTTCTCCCCCTGTCTTTCCTAAGAAGCAACGGGATCACAGATACCTGCTATCATATCCACTATTATGTAGACTCTGGAGATTTGAACTCAGGTCCTCATGCTTGTGCGACAAGCACTTTACTATTGAGCCATCTCCCAAAGCTGGGCCCCTCCCTTTACCCTTATAAGATACCTTTGGCTTGGCAACCAAAGGTTCAGTGTTACTTCCTCTCCCTGCCTCCGGGAGGTTATTCCCCAGTTCTCCCTCCTGGAGTGGGGTGGGGCTCACACGAGGCTTTTTGGCTGTCCCCTAGGTAAGAGACAAGATGATGTCTTTGGACTCAGACTTATTAGCTGCACGGCCTTGCTGATTGTTTCTCTGCCTTGGTGCTTTATTATATTAAATGAAAGTAACACAACCTACAGAAAATGGCTGGGGTACAGCTAGGTCAGGGGAGAAGGACGGCTTCAGAAAAGCTTCATGAGCCCCTGCTCCTGGGGTATGAGTGTGAGGCTGGCATTTGCTTAGCGTGTTCAAAGCCTTGGGTTCAATTCCCAGCATTGCACGAAAGCAAAACTAAATAAATAAACACCCTGTCCTGTAGGGGTTAAGCATGAGCACGTGACCATACATAGTCGTGTTGGATACCCAGTAGGGAAACTTGACATATGGATGTCAAAGGCATTTCATTTTGCTTTCTTTCATGAAGCAAGTAAAATATCTAAGGATGGTTTAGGGACCCTTAGCCTCTTCACTTACACAAATGATTGGATGATTATCCCAGCAGAGGCTCTTGGGTAGTTTACCCTATGTACAAAGGTAACGGAACCCTGTCTTGTTTGTTTCTCTCCTCTATGCCTCAGTTTTCTTCCCTGTAAGATGGACCTGGTTCTATTTAACTATTGTTAAGAGGCCAGATGAATAGAATCCAAAGAGCTAATTGGTTCTTGGCGTGACTCACATAACCTGACCTGGCTGGAGAAGCTTTAGGAAATATTTGGAAGTGGATTGAAAGGGAGGCAGAGAGGCAAGCATGACTCAGTGTTCTCTCCTTTTATGGGCTGGCACTCCAGACCATGGCTTCCTGGAGGCTGTATTCCAAACCAAGCTGTGATGGATATGAGGTCTACACGCCTGTTAGTCCCCACAGACCCCCCAGATGTCACCCTGGGGACTGGACTGGGATTGTAACCTTGCTATTTTAAGCAGCAAGCTTATAATAATGGGTGGGAAAGCACACGGAACCTGAGTAGCATGGGGATGGCCCACAGCAGGCCTGCAGGGGTTCACATAGAGCCTCAGAGCTCCATCTTGTTCACCTGTGAGACTGCAGCCAGCCTCCATTTTGTCTTCCCCACCATGGTGTGTATGACCTCATTCTTGACACTTGGTTTCTGGCTGGCCTGGGACTGGCAGAGGTCTGTCTTCAAGAGAGGGAAGAGGAGAGTTAGGGAAGGGGGTGTTTCTGGTATGGCTTTATAATCCTAGGACCTCTGAATGGACCCTGGGCTGGGAGGTCCTTTTGGTTGGTTGTGTCTAGATAGAATCTGGGACTTCAGAGTAGGAAAAAGCCATGGTCGGCATTCCTGTGACCCCTGGAGCCAGCCAATATTGAAAGTCTCCCAACAACAGCAAACTCTTGACATTGAAGTTGTGGTCTGTTTCATCTTTAACTGGCTCTGGCCACTAGAAGGTCCCTCACTCGGCCATACACCTGTTCTCTGGAGACCTCGGGGACACATGACTACCTTTTAGATATCTAAGAAGAGATTGATTTTCCCTTGCAGTTTCTCTGGCCTGGGCTAAAGTCTTAAGCTCTTTTTGTAAAAAAGATTTATTTATTTATTATATACAAGTATACTGTAGCTGTCTTCATGCACACCAGAAGAGAGCATCAGATCTTATTACAGATGGTTGTGAGCCACGATGTGGTTGCTGGGATTTGAACTCAGGACCTCTAAGAGAGCAGTCAGTGCTCTTAACCACTGAGTCATTTCTTCAGGCCAATTTTGAGCTCTTAAACACAAATTCTTGCCTCGTAGAATTTTCTTTTTCTTTTCTGAACATGGTCTTGCTTGTCTGAATCCTTAGTACACAGTATGCTCTGTGTAAATTAAGACCTAAACAGAAAGTGGAATAGCTGTCTCTTGGACTTTGGAAACTATTCCTATTAAGATAGGTTGACTTGCGGGGATGAGTCAGTGACGTGACCTGAGAAGGAGAGCCAACTCGTTTCCCTTGATTCCTCTCATTACATGCGGTCCCCTCAGCACTCCTGATGTCATTGCTGCTCATGCTAGCATCTAAGTAAAGACAATGAAATTATTCCAACAGCTCATCTTTTAGGGAAACTTGATGTTCAGTTCCTTCATCCAGTAGCCTTTGAGGATGAAAGATCGTGATCCTGGCCCCATAGCTTTTAGTCTCTAGAGTCAGGATAACTCTGTTTGGAGCCAAGCCCAGCACGGCTTCTTCTCCGCCAGCTCATTTACTGTGCTCAGCCCTGAGGCTATTCTGCAAATAGATAAGTTCCATTCTTATTTCTGTATTATGACTCAGCTCAAACTCCCCTCATAATGTAGAGCCATCCCTAAAACCACATCTCATGCACTCAGCCTGCATAGTTAGGGAGTCTTGCTTGAGGTCTCCTAACTCCACATTCTGAGGTGTTTACATCAACCACGTTCTCAGTTGCCTTCCGATACTGGACTCAGGACCCCATGAGGGACAAAAACTACACCCCTCTCTCTTTGTGTCACAGCATAGGCACAGGCCTGGTAAAAAGATTGTTTGTGGAGAAAGAATGACTGATTCAGCCAGGTGTGGAGGCACATTCCTGGAATCCTAGCACTTGGAAGATGAAGAAAGGGGAATCAGTCAGCCTCAGCTATGAGTTTGAAGCCAACATATCAAACTCTCAAAGATATGTCAAACTCTGTCTTAAATCAGAAAGAAAGGAAGGAAGGAAGGAAGGAAGGAAGGAAGGAAGGAAGGAAGAAAGAAAGAAAGAAAGAAAGGAAGGAAGGAAGGAAGGAAGGAAAGAAGGAAGGAAGAGAATTCAGTGCATGAATACTGTAGTTGAGATGAGATTTTCAAGATGACCAGCAAGCGTCACCCCAAATGCTTCAATTCTGCTTTGGGTACCTATTAGAATAAATGCAAAAGCCAAGATGGCACCCCCCTTTAACAGCTCCTGGTCTAAATGTCTCCAACTCTTTAGAAACAAAGCAACCACCATTTTAAATGGATATTTTGAATCTTCATAGCGAATCAGACACCTTCCCCATCTTAGAGGTCCGGGGGCTGCAGTGTCCTGCAGCTAATGCCAGGTATCAACCTGGATTGCAGCACTCTGGTTTAGAGAATGTTCCAGACCCTCTCTGTGGAGCAGAAAGGGATGTCATGGGAAACAGCAGACATTCCTAGGGGCTCTATCACTCAGCAGACTCTCACCTAGGACCTGTGACACAGTGCTCACTCAGTTAATGGCATTGTCCTTTGTTCTCCCCCTAGGGAGGAGGCAGGCCACAGGAACGGCTGTATAGGCCTCCAATCAGGAAGACCTGGGTACAAACAGTTTTCTCTGTGACTTAAGACAAATGGCTTCCAACCTGAGAGGCTCTTCCTTCAGCTGTAGAATGGGACTATTGATGCCTACCTACATCCAAGGTCATCACTGGGAGTCAATTTGGTAATGGAAGTCATGCAGTCGGTCGGAGCTCAATAGATGGTATCTAATCTCAATGAACTGTCCTCCCTTAGCTATAGCTTTGCGGAGCTGACATGTTTCTCTTCTGGAATAGCTATGTTTACTGTAAGGACCAACTTAGATGCAAAAGGTCACCTCTGCCCATGTAAACAAAGCCAGAGAGCAGGAGGCAGTGCAATTCCCAATGCCTGCTCCCAGCCTCGCCTCGTCTGACCTCTGGTGTTGATGCAAAACCAAACAGCTGATTTGTGGCTCTTGGATCCTGGAAAGGGAACCCAGCTTGGAACAGGGATGGGAAGGAGTTTGACTTGTCCTTTTGGCGTCTCCCCAGCCTGCGGAGCCCAAGCCTCTTGGAGCATCTTTGGGGTTGTCACAGCAGAGGTTCCAGGCACGCACAGCCACTCCAACCAGGCGGCTGCCATGCCCCACATTCCTGAGGATGAGGAGCCCCCCGGAGAGCCACAGGCAGCCCAGACCCAAGTAAGTGCCCCTTCCTGCCCATGGCTAGCCTGGGTGGGGGCCAAGCTAAGCATTCTGGGCTGAGGCCACAGCTTTCAAACTGGCATAGTGGGTAGCCAGTGTAGGCTGCAGTGGGTGCCTGGGGAAGATGTGTGGCTTTCACTATGAAGAATATGCTATCCTGAGTTTATTTAGGCGGCCAGGGTCCCGTGAATCCTGAGTATGAAACCATCTAGAGAGTAAATGACTGTGACAAGTCAAATCACCTTGGCCCAAAAATGCTCCCTCCTACACTTGAGAAAGATATAGCAGGCAACCAAAAGTTCATAGGAAAGGGTTTCAGTAAAAAATGATGATAAAATAAAAATAAATTTCAAAATGTTCAGTAAGAGTACCTTCAATGAGGCCAGCATGGTGGCCTGTAGTCCCAACCTCAGGAAACTGAGGTAGCAGATTGTGATGAGTTCCAGACTAGCTTAGGCTACAGACTGAGACCCTATCTCAAAGAAAAACAAAACCCCAGACAAATAACAGCAAAGAAGGTATCATTGAGCCTTTGTTTTGCAAATAAGATTCAGTAATTTTTGGCTTTATATGTATCATAAAGAATAGATTATGTTAATTCTCAAGTTGAACCAAGAGTCAAACATTTTGCTGTTGGTATATTATTTGTTTTATCTTTGTAGTGTATGCATGTGTGTTCTTGTACATGGAAGCCAGAGGTTGATGTTGCCTTCTTCTTCTCCACTTTACTTTTTTGAGGCAGGGTCTCTCACTGAACCTGGAACGCATCAATTTAATAAGACTGGCTGGCCAGAAATTCCTAGGGGTCTCCCTGGCTGTTTCTCACGTTATCCCTGTCCTTTTCTTTGTGGGTGCTAAAGGAGACAAACTCAAGTTTTCATGGTTGCACAATAGGGGCTTTCTGATTGGACCATCTCTCCAGCCTGTTTATTTTTTTTTCTGTCAACCAAACAATGTGATCACGCAATCTCACATCCTTTACATCTTGTTTTATAGCAACACCACCAAGAGAATGTTTAAAGTGTAAGGCTATACCCATTTCCCCAAGTACTGAAGTCATTCCCTTCTGAAGAACCCATCTTTCCATCACAATCATATTTTCTTTATCTGGTCACTGGCCCAGCTCCATCCGATCCTCTCAGATGAAAGGCCTTGCTCATGAAGGTCACCAGCATTATTTACTTTGACTTGAACTTTACAGTTGGTTTGCACTGAACTTGTGCTGTCCTCTTGCATCCGACTGTGGTCCCACACTGACCAGCGCCAGATGAAACAGGCTTGCTAAGCAAGAGAAGAGCGTGTGAATGAGCACCATTTTTACCAGATGGGCAGATTCCTAGTGAGCGTTTTCATACCGTGATGGCATTGACTTTCTGACATATTGTAACAGTGAGGACTAAGCAATCATTTAGAAATGAATAGTTCCTCGTATCTTCACATTCCAGGTCCATGAGTTTGAGGTGTGACCTTGGCAGCTCAGGGGTGGGAAAATGTCTTTTACTTGAACATGTAAAAATGAGCTGCACTCCCATCTCCATCTACAGACCACAGTTCAAGGTTCTAGGGAAAGGTCCACGACCATCCTGGGGCGTCTTGAGCCATAGTGGGTGCTGATCATCAGCACCCCTCAAGGCAGCTGACGGCTGGGGGAAGGGAAAGGGGGTCACAGCAGAAGGCAGACACTGGTGAGCAGATTCAAGTGTGACTGTTCCATCCATCTTTCTTTAACTCTGTCACTTCTGTGTTCTTCCCTGACCTTTATGGTACCCTTACTAACAACGGAACCACACTAATTCTCATGTAAAACCAGGATCCCAAATCTTGGGCAATTTCCTCAGTTGACCCAAAAATGAATATGGGTTTTTGTGACCACCACGGCCAGCAAAATAAGCATCTATGGGAGGCAAGACGGTAGTTTAATTGAACATGACTAAGTAGCCATGTTGGTTCAAACTTTGGAGTCTGACTTGGAGTGGTTTCTTCTAGGCATATTTAAGCACAGGACAATTTGGTGAAAATGTCCCTGGTGATAATTAACTCAATCCTGTGTGTACAATCAAGCACAAATGAAGCTAAATAAAGTTCAGATGTGACTATATCAAAACTCTTTGTAAAGTCCATGTGACACCATCCACTAAATGGGTTCTATAGATTGAGAAAAACAAGCTTTTGATAAGGGTCTAGGGGAGATTCCAGTGTGGTCTTGGTCATGCATAAAGCACAAAGACTATTAACCACATCTTCTCCCAGCCTCGTGTTTAGATAGCAGGTCATACATCCTTTCTTTAGAAAGAACAACCCTGTGTGTTTGACATTCCAGGTTCTCTGTCTGTGAGCACTGAGACCTTTGTGCCTCTTACAAATAAAAGCACTCCCAAAGCTAGTATAATAAAAGATTAGCCAAGATACAGTCTCATCCCTAGATGAAGAACAATTGGAGTCCTATTCTTCCTACGTCTTTAGCTCTCAGCATTTAAGAGAAGATGCTGCTCTTGTAGAGGACCTGAGTCCAGTTCCTAGTACCCATCCAGACATCTGTTAGCTGCTTGTAAGTCCAGCTGTATGAGGGCCAGGCCTGGGTGAAGCTCCTTAGAGGTACAGCATTGGGAGGAACCCATGAGCTAGCTGTAGAGTCAATGGTAAGACCCTTGAGTGGTCAGTAGGAGCCCCGAATACCAGTTCCCCACAAGCTACGCCTACCTGTAAGCTGGAGCCAGAACTAATATTTACAAATAATGAGGTGGGCTCTGATGGTCTCTGAAGGCTTTTCAGGTGTGATTCTGTCTCTGGACTTGTAGGAATCTGAAGCTATTCTGAAAGGTTTGGCAACTTGCAATAGCTGAGACAGCAATGAACCTGGAGGAGGAGGATGCTTGAGGGACTCAAGCCAACTGGGATCCAGGAGACCCAGGTCCCTCAGAGAAGAGAGAACAGGGTTTAAGACTATGATCTCTGTGTTCTGACAACATTGGCCTCCCAGCCCCTCTGCATCCTCATCCAGAAACCTGGAAGCCAAGTCTGTTAGATTTCTCATCCCTGTGATTCCCTGTATGCTACTTTGAACAAGCGTTAGCTGTTGCCACTTCTGTTCAGCCTGCTCAGCTCAGCTCTGAGGTGGTTTAGACCCTTACACAGAGGTTCAAGATCCATATGAGATTCTCATTCTTTTACTTTCTGGTCTTGCTACCAGGCTCTGGGCCTCTCTGAGTTCTCTGGAAGCCAGTTAGGCATGGTTAGTAAAGAGCCTCTGCCCACACTGGGCTCCTGAGGCAGCACAGCCACAGGGGAGCTTCAGATCTCCCAAGCTAGCTGGAGCCTCCAGGGGCAGAAGCCTGACTCCCTGGGAGTACAGAAGCCAGGCAGCAGGAAAGCAAGGCTGGCCAGGGTTCAGCCGGAAGTCCCCGTTCTGTGTAAATTCCCACTCTGTAAAACAGGCAAGGGACAGAGCATCCTTCCAAGTTTATAGCTCCCTGGGGTCCAGCCCTAGTTTTGAATACTCTGGTCCCAAGCCTCTGTTTCCCACCACTAGCCTGAGTACTAGCTGAGTCCTCACATCAAAACCCCTGAAGAGGGAGAGATAGATTGTTCTCTTCACTGCAGCTGCTAATTGGAAGCTGTAATCCATCCCTACAGTGTAGCAAAGGCTTCTGGCAATGACCCTGCAGTAAGTTCTTGGCAGCATGCGTTCTCTGGGGCCCGGGCCCAGGCAAGGACACAGGGACTATACTCAAGGTGCTGACTGAATTGAAGCTGTTGGGACACATGCCTGGAATCTTTAGGGACCACAGAACGACAGGCTATCGACTGGAAGGGTCCTAGATCACTATGTCTTAGTTTGCTTTTTGTTACTGTGATAAATACCATGATAAAATGTAGCCTGGGGAAGAAAGGGTTTATTTTATGTTTCACTTCCAAGTATCAGTACATTACTGAGGGGAGTCAGGCAGGGGCCTGGAGCAGAAAGCATGGAGGATGCATACTGGTCTGTCCCTTTTTCACTGTGCAGCCGCAGACCCCAGATGCAATGTGACCAAATCATCAGTGTTTTCCTGAGCTGTCACCAGAAACTACTTCAGAAGCTGACTCATTGGGACAGCATGCATTCTGTCATACTTGGCACACGTGGGGTGTAGGGGCCCAGTGTAAGACCTTGGGTTCTACTTGCCCAAGTTCTTTTCTCCTTTGGGGGTTTCTAGAAGTCTCTAGGAAAAGGTTGCTATAGCTCATGGACAGAGCATCTGCCTTTCTGTTGTCAGCATTCACTACTACTACACTTCTGTCTTTCCTCCCAGCACACAAGGCCACTTGATAATGATAGGCATCCAGGCACCGGAAACTATTCAACTATATTAATACATTTAGCTTTAGATTAAAAAATTACTCTTCGGGAACATTTCCTACATTTATACAATGTATTTTGATCCTATTCACCCACCACTCCACCCTTCAATTCTCCATAGTGCCCACCCATTTCTTGTACCCTTTGTTATTAATAGCTACCTGAGTTCCTTTAGTGATACTTATTCCACATGTACAAGAAGGCATGGCCAACCAACTAGCAGCTGCTTTCCAGATGGAGAATGATTCTTCCTCTTCCATAGCTACCAACTGCCAGTAGTTCTTCTGCTAAAGGTATGGGAGTCCCTCTCTCACCATGCTGGAATTTTGACTAGCTTGATCTTATGAAGGTCTTGTGTAGGTAAGCACAGTTGCTGTGAGTTGGTATGTTCAACTACCATGCAATGTAAAGGTTAGCATTTTATATCTCTTCTTCCTACTGATTCCTCCATTCTTTTTGTTCCCTCCCTGAGCCTTGGATGGTGGGAGGTTGATAAGATGGCCCATTGACAGCTGAGCACTCATGGCTACTCAGCACCTTGACCAATTATGAGTCTCTGCATTAATTACTACCCATGGCGAAAAGAAGCTTCTTTGTGAAATTGAGAGCAGCACAAGTCTATGGACATAAACATATATATTTAGAAGACAGTTGGAAAGTATGACCACTTAGCAAAATAACAGTAGTTTCTACCCCACGGTCTACAATCTCCCTAAGTCACGGACTTTTGATCAGGTTTCTAGCATCCGGCATAAAACTCAACCTGGAGATCAGGGCTCACATCCAACCAGAAAGGATTGTTAATCATATAATAATTATACCTCTACTGCATCAGTGGGCACATCTTGCCAGGCATGTCAGTATTGTAGCATGTAGAGTCCCTTACTGGGTAAGATGGTTGGTGTCTTTTCTCCCACACTATCTTACATAGCACCACCTGGCACTATGTAAGTTCAGTCGCGGAAGAGGGTTTCCCAGGCATTCTGGGTTGATTATTTTATGTCTTGCATCCAAAGTAACAGATTTAACTTTTAGTGCACTGTAGCTTGTGGCAGAGGGTCTTACCAAACTCCCTCTACAACTGTCCCCTCAGGAGCACAAGCTCAGGTCAAAACCTTATTCAAGATATTTGCTGACTTCATTCTTCCTCAGCCAGATGATAACATAGCACAATGTGGCTCTCTGGCTCCCCAAAACACACTCTGCCAAATTAAGCCTAGCTTAGGCCACAGCTCTGAGGCACTCCAGCTATCCCAAAGCATCTGTTCTGTGCTTCAGCTTTTGATGCTCCCAACAGACTTTGCTGTCCAGTCACACAGCAGCTCTTGTGGCTGAAGATTGGCTATTCAGGGGCATTACCTCCCTTTCCTATCCCAAGTTTTTAAATAATTGAGTGAGGTTGAGATAGGCTCTGGACAAGCAGCCCTCTGAGTGTGGCCCTGTGATGGTCAACCTTAACCATCAGCTTGTTGGGATTTAGAACCCCCTAGGAAACATACTTCTGGGTGTGTCTGTGAGTTGTTTCCAGAAAGAGAGAGAGAGAGAGAGAGAGAGAGAGAGAGAGAGAGAGAGAGAGATTAACTGATACGAAAGATGCACTTGAATGTAGGCAGCACCATCCCACGGGGTGAGCTCCCACAATGAATCAAAGGAGATGAGCGGAGCACCAGCATCCATCGCTCTCTGCTCTCTGATAATAGAACACTCCTGCCACCATGCCTTCTCTGCCATGATGGACTGCACCCTCAAGCCATGACTCAAAGCCAACCCTTCCTTCTTTAAGCTACTTTTGTTTGGGAATTTTGAAACAGTAGTGACAAATGTAACTGTTACAAGCTCTAAGGAGGTAATCCCTCTGTGGAAACTTGGGGACCTCTGGTCTTAAAGCCACCAGGCTCCTTGTCTTGGGATCAGAATTGGAGATCCTGGTAAGGGCCTCCATAGTATCATCAGAAGTTCTCTCTCTCTCTCCTCTCTCTCTCTCTCTCTCTCTCTCTCTCTCTCTCTCTCTCAGTGTAGTCCTCAGGCAGTTGGAGCTCTTAGCTCATCACATGGTGAGACAAGATGAAAAGTAACACCCCCTAAGCAGTCAGAAGGTTCCGTAAAGATAGAGAATGCTCCTGGGTCCCAGGCATATAGGTGTAAGCAGCATAGCAGAGTACCAATGCTTAACATTCAGGCAATTCCAAATGACCCTCAATGATGTCAGGTTGACAATTAATACTCACTACTACAAGATTTAAATAACCAATTCTCTATCAGAATGAGATGGAGATAAAATTAGCGATGCATATATAAACCTTGTAATCTTGTAAGGACCCCCTGGAGGAGAGATGTCCTTCCACAATCACCCAGTGAAAACCCTCACCCCATTTTCCAGCTCTGTTGTATGTCCTCAGCACAGGTAGCTTCACAATACCAGGAGGCAGACATTGTTAGTTTATAGTGTGTACACCCAGGTGAGTCCACCTTTAGAACTGAAAGAAAGTACCTATACCCTCCACCTGAGATGGCGGCATCATCTTCCTTGAGATGCCCCACTGCTGTAATTTGTCATCCACAGCTATGATTAAGATACCTGAGACCAGTTTAGAGGTTATTCCTCTTCATGTCATGTTTTCAGAAGTGTTAGCCTGTGATCTATTGTTCCTGTTTTCCTTGGGCTCAGAGTGAGGGAGAACATCACGGCAGGGAGAATGTGGTAGAGCAAGGCTGCTCATCCCATGATGGGCAGGAAACAGGAAGCCTGACAGGAAAAAGGTGGTGACAAGGAAGATTCTTCTAGGACATTGGTGAGCTAACCCCACTTTATCCAGTTAGTCACCACGCTCCTAAAGTTTGCAATACCCACCAAAACAGTACCATCAACTGGAGACCTAGTCTTCAACCTGTGAGCCTGTGGGGACATTTTGTATTTGAACCACAGCATCCACTTATGTCATCACATCCCTTTAAGATGGTCCCACTTAAGATCTGAAATGAAGTATCTTCACAGATGTTTAAATGAGGCATTAGGATCTGGTGTAGGAGGTGATGGTAACAATTGTTGGTACCTGCCATTCATTGATACAAGCTAGATATTATCATCACCACCTTATTATGGATGAAGGCACTGGACCTAAGATATTACATATTTGCCAAGGGTCACACAGCCACATCACAATTAAGTGTGGATTCAAACTGAAGATTCCTTGCACATATGACCCTGTCTTCTTTGTCTCCATTCCTTCTTCCCTTCCTTCTCTCTCTCTCTCTCTCTCTCTCTCTCTCTCTCTCTCTCTCTCTTTCTCTCTCTCTTTCTTTCTTTCTCTCTCTCTCTTTCTTTCTTTCTTTCTTTCTCCCTTTCTTTCTTTCTTTCTTTCTTTCTTTCTTTCTTTCTTTCTTTCTTTCAGTAAAGACACTGTACTGAGCACCAGTGGCCTCAGGTGTGGGGAGTGGGTACTGATGTTTCACCTTTTAGGGTTGGATGGAGAGGAGGCTTGGGAAAGAAGAGTCAAGAGAACTGTCACAGCATACAAACTACGAGACATCTATAGGAGTACATCAACTAAAGTAGAATGCATTTCAGAAATGGCGATTACAGTCAGGATGGTGGCTCATCCACAATTCCCATTGTGAGCAAGAGAGTGGCTTGTTCTGTTTCTGTCTCTCCTCAAACAGTATGTGAGCAACCTGGGGTAGGGCTCACATCTTTTGCACATGTATCTCTACTCTTAGCACAGACCTAGAGGATGGTAGGATCTTAGGAAAGAAAGATTAGAAGAAAGGAAGGGAAGAGAGAGTGAAATAAAGAAAAAAGGAAGGAAGGAAGGAAGAAAGGAAGGAAAGAAGGAAGAAAGAAAGAAAGAAAGAAAGAAAGAAAGAAAGAAAGAAAGAAAGAAAGAAAGAAAAAGAAGGAAAGGAAGAAGGAACGGAGATGGATTCTGGTTGGATGATTGAATGTATAGGTAGATAATGCATGGATGGATTGATGATTGGGCGGATGCCTGGATGGATGATCGTGTGACAGTTTGGGTAGTTGGATGTTTAGATTGAGGAGAGGAAGACATGGAAGAGGGAATAGCATCCAGAAGGGATGACAGAAGATGATGCCGGATGCAAGGTTGACTGGCTGATGGCTGACTGGCTGACTGGCTGACTGGCTGACTGAGCAGCATTTTACAAAGCATGGTCAACACCCATTGTGTACTGATCTACAATGTGTGATAGCCTGAGAGTAAGACCAGAGCTAAAGAGAGCAGGAAAATCTGATGACTATGGATCTGTGCCTCCTGGGAACTGAGTGGACACTGACAGAGACTGACAGAGGCAGAATGAGCACATACATTATGCAGCAAGCCTTCAGGGTTGTGGGGCAAAAATATCCCTCACGGTTTACATGGAGGAGTTGCATGCCCAACAGAAACCCTTACCCTCTCTCCCATGGCCTCAGGACCTGACACTGGAATGATCATTTACTTGCGAGTCCCCTGAGAATCTTTTTATTTTGTCTTCAGAGTACAAATTCCCCTCCCAAGGGAGTCCCTTGCCTGCCTTCCAGGCTACAACAGATAGACTGCAGTTACGGTCAAACAATGTGCGTATTCCTCCCATCCGTCCCCCGTCATCATTCTTACTGCTTTATCTGTGTTTGTTTTTAAAGCCAGTCTAGGGGAGTATTAGCTTCATTTGAAGGTTATAAACACCAAAATCAGAGAAATGAAATATCTCCCTGGGGGGTCATCCAGCTGAGATTTCACTGTAGGTCCATTTAGCTTCTCTCATAGTCACACAGATGCAGTAGGGTCCCTGTCTCACTGTCACACAAGGAGGCCATTACAGCAACCATATTCCCCAGACTTGCCTGGGCTAGACCTGGAGCTGTTTCTAAAGAGATCTAGCCTGGCCCTAGTCATGTGATATTGAGGATTTGAAGCTCATATTCCCATCTCGGACATCGTTCTATATTTATCCCTGGGCTCAGGAGCACAGGGAACTCTCCTGCACCCTTGGGAATTTATGAGTAAAATAAACATGTAAATGTTTCTATAAGATTTATTAGAGGGGAATGATATGTGACCTGCTGCTTGTGCTCAGAGTGAGCTTGCTGGAGGTGGCACAGCCCCTCGGAGCTTGACTGATCCCCAGAGAAGAGAGAAGAACCCCTGGGGAGTCTGGGTCCACAGACCAGGAAGAAGGAAAAGAGCCCCAAAGCAGTGCTGCCCTACCCTGCTTCCCTCCCGCTGTGTGTTCTGCTCATCTGGATTCAGGGGTTCTTGGAAGAAGAGACATCCCATGAGGACATGTGCAGCATAGCAGGGCTAAGAGAAGATTATCCGAAGGACATCGGAAATCAGGGCAGGCGTCAACAAAGGCAAAGTGACAAATGGAGAAACATTGTGGCACTGTGGGAAGGTGTGTCTTCCAGTGTCTGGTGCGGTCTTAGGGCAAAGTGACATTCAATGGACTGATTTTCCATCTTCTTATTTTCCTTTTATGATTGTTGGAAGATAGTGGAAATTATTACCTGTTAGATAGTTTTACTGCTGTGAACAGACACTATGACCAAGGCAACTCTTATAAGGACAACATTTAATTGGGGCTGGCTTACAGGCTCAGAGGTTCAATCCATTATCATCAAGGCAGGAACATGGCAACATCCAGGCAGGCATGGTGCAGGAGGATGTGAGAGTTCTACATCTGGATCTGAAGGCTGCTAGGAGAAGTCTGGCTTCCAGGCAGTTAGCACAAGGGTCTTAAAGCCCACACCCACAGTACTATGCCTACTCCAACAGGGCCACACCTTCTAATAGTGTCACTCCCAGGGCCAACCACATTCAAATCATCACATTACCCCTAATGTGTTGCTGAGTAACCTGTGGAATTGATGGGCTGGATGAGAGAACATGAGGGTTTGGAACAATGCCAAAGTGCAAGAGGTCTGGGGAGTTTGCCTTTTCATTTATGTCTGTAACCCACATGGGACATCTCTTGTTTGAGAAGAAGTTGGTGAGAGAGGTGTGGAGCCAGGTGAAAATGACTGACAGAGCTTTTGTGACCATATGTCTTGGACAGTGGTGGTTGTTGTTGTTGTTGTTGTTGGTGGTGGTGGTGGTGGTTGTTGTTGTTGTTGTTGTTGGTTGTTGTTGTTGTTGTTGTTGTTGGTTGTTGTTGTTGGTTGTTGTTGTTGTTGGTTGTTGTTGTTGGTGGTGGCGGTGGTGGTGGTTGTTGTCGTTGTTGTTGGTGGTTGTTGTTGTTGGTGGTGGTGGTTGTTGTTGTCGTTGTTGTTGGTTGTTGTTGTTGGTGGTGGTGGTGGTGGTTGTTGTTGTTGGTTGTTGTTGTTGTTGGTGGTGGTGGTGGTTGTTGCCGTTGTTGTTGTTGATGGTGGTTGTTGTTGTTGTTGGTGGTTGTTGTTGTCATTGTTGTTGTTGTTGGTGGTTGTTGTTGTTGTTGGTTGTTGTTGTTGTTGGTGGTGGTGGTTGTTGTCGTTGTTGGTTGTTGTTGGTTGTTGTCGTCGTTGTTGGTTGTTGTTGGTTGTTGTCGTCGTTGTTGTTGTTGTTGTTGTTGGTGGTGGTGGTGGTTGTTGCCGTTGTTGTTGTTGGTGGTGGTTGTTGTTGTTGTTGTTGGTGGAGGTGGTTGTTGTTGTTGTTGTTGGTTGTTGTTGTTGTTGGTTGTTGTTGGTGGTGGTGGTTGTTGGTGGTGGTGGTTGTTGTTGTTGTTGGTGTTGATGTGCTTGTTGGCTCTGTTACCAGAAGGGCCAATCTGATGCCTTAATGAACTCCTGATTTAGCTCTAAATTGACAACCAGGCCCAAGATCAAGAGCATCAGTTTCCTAGATATCAAATTCCAAAGCTGATAAACTCAGCTGTGAAGGGAATACTGAGCACTGCTCTGTGCCAAGGGTGGATCCGTGGCGGTTCCCACTGGGGCTGAGATTCGGTGAATGAAAGTAGTTAGGGTTATGCAATAATGGGACACACTCCCAAGACCTCTCCTCTATGCACTTGAAATGTAAATATAACTAGGAATCTTGTCTTTTATTTGGAAACTATTTCTATATCAGTTTGTTTAATTTTAAAGAATTTATTTGCACGTGCACACACACACACACGTGTGTGTGTGTATTTGTGCATAGTGCCTTTAGAGGACAGAGTAGTGCATCAGATTCCTTGGAGCTGAAGTCACAGGCAGTTGTGAACTGTTAGACAGGAGTTCTGGGAACTGAACTCAGGGCCTCAGGCTCTTATGCTGAGCCTGTTTATACTCGGCCTGTTTAATTTTCATAGAAACTCCGTGATCTAGATGAGGTGATCAAGACACCAAGACACAAGGCTACTTGCTCAAGACCACATAGCTGCTAAGAAGAAATTATGGCCTAATGTGGTGATTCTTGAGTGTGAAGCTCTTATAGTCCCCAAGCCAGGAGTTTGCCTATATGCTTTACAATATACCCTGTATTTTGTATTCAATAACTTATATTGCCAGAGTCAAGCTTTCTGGAGCCTTGCCTTCCATTAGAAGCTCCAAGTGGGAGAAGGGTCGGTATTTGTATTGCACTAAGCTTAGCAAAATTCTCCTGAGTGTTCCTTGGTAATGTATCCTACACTTCTTTCAGTCTAGAGTAAAGAAAAGAAAAGAAAAAACAAACGAAGGAAAACAGTCCACATTTCTCAGGAATGGTCCCTTAATACAGTTTGGCAGAAAGTTAGAAGTTCCCAGTCTGCTCAATCATTCTGTAAGCCAATTAGTGAAAGAACACTTATATTTTATGGCTTATATATTTTGAATACTGTGACAGGAGAGAGAGAGAGAGAGAGAGAGAGAGAGAGAGAGAGAGAGGGAGAGAGAGATCTTTTTAGAATGTCACCCGTATAGCAGAGGGATTTCCTCCTGATGACCTCAATCCTCCTGGGTTGTGAGTGGCTTGATAATGTGTGTGTGACCGGGATTCCATGTATGTGTGGCATATATCAATTCTGGCTTGATTTTTGCCTATCAGGACAGTCACTCCTGCTCTGTGCCCTCTCCAAGTAAGGGTGCCTGTGGTCCCAGCAAGTCCCAAAAGGCAGAGAAAATGCCAACCAGAAAGCAGTTCCCTCTGTTGTCTCAAAGGCCACTAACTAGTAGGAAATGGTCTTTCACCCCTTCCCCTGCAACCCATCCGCTAGCAGAAAGCATCTCAGATCTGCTTCCGTTATCTTTGTCTCCTCAGCCAAGGCATAGACCCACAGTGGGCATTCCAGAAATCTTTGCTGGATACATGGACAGCGTAGCAAGTAGGGGTGTGCATGTTTTCACAAACGTCATGGGCACCAGGAGAATCTTGCCACTCCCAGCATAGCAGTCCCCTCTCCTCAGAAAAGGCCTTTCCTCACAACACTTGTTTGTAAATTGGTGTAAGTCAGATATAAAACGGACTTTAAGACAGTCTGCAGAGGATGAGTGAGAGGAGCTGCGGGAAGTGTGGGGGTAGATGAATGGAGGGGAGAGGAATAAATGGTTAGGTTGGTGATAGATTGGGGAGCAGTGTATGGATGAATGGATGGATAGCAGAGAAGGAAGTGAAGAGAGATGGACTGATAGATTTATAGATGAATAGGGAAATAGAGGGATAGATGAATGGGCAGAATGGGAGAGATTAATGGATAAATGGATGGGTTAATTGGTGAGTGGATAAGGATACAGAAAGGGATGGACAAACGGATGAATGGATAAGAGATGTATGAATGGGTAAATCAATGTTAGCCAGGGAAAGAGATGAGTTTACCAATGATAAAGAAGATATTTAGAGAATGGGATGGGTGAATGCGTGGGAGAGACAAGGATATGGGTAAATAGGTGGACAGGGGAAGAGACATGAATGAACTCATGCATTTGTGTAGGTCAATAGAGATGATGGATGAATGGACGGATGAGAAGAGACACGAATAAGTGCATGCACTGGTGGAGAGAGGGATGAATGGCTGCATGGAGAGATAAAGAGATGGCTAAGGAGGATATGGGCAGGGAGGTAAACAAGTGGATGTTGCGAGTGTGTGACGTGCGAAGTAAAGGGCAGAAAAGGGGACACGAGGTGGAGAAAGAAGCTAATTCATTTACCCGCCCCCTTCTTTAAAATTTAATTTTATGTGTATGGGTGTTTTGTCCACATCCAGTCTCAAGACTCATTCTCTTTTTATGTCCTTGGAGTGGTAAAATGAATGAAGCTTTGGAACCTCCCTTTAAGCCAGCACTTCTCAGAGCCAGCCCTAGGGGGATCACAGCTCCACAGGGTGCGAGGACAAACAATTTAGCTTGGTGCCAACCATAGGCCGCTAGAGGGAGTGTTTATTTTATCTCTTCTGGGCACTTACAGACGTCAGATTGCTCGGCGTTTTTATGCTTTTAGATTTCTCTAGCTGACGTTTTCTTGTTGGTTGCTTTGGAAAGTAGAGTGTCAATGAATTAAAATAAAATCTCTTTTTGAGCACCAGCGTATGCTGGGAACTTATGAAAGTTCTACCACAGGGATGGCTCATGGGTAGAAAAATGAAATCTTAGCCAGGGTAGTTTTTTGTTTGCCAGAGGATTCATATGAGAAGAGCTCTAAGTAAGGCTGACACAAAAAGGCAATTCCCAGGACTCAGATACTCAGTTGAGACAAAACCCTGTGCACACTATATGGGTGTTGATTAACCTTCCTATGGCAAGAGTCACTTGTGAACAAGAATAAGAGAGTCAGAGAGATTCCAAAACTAAATGCTTTGTGCTCCAGAAAGTCAGGCCAGGCTGAGCCACCAGAGAGGCCGTAGCGGAAGTATTTGGGTCCATAGGCCTGAATGACTGAAGCAGGCCAGGCTAGAATCTTTTGGACCACAGTTCCTATGCAGAAATACGAACCCAAGATTTCTTATCACTCAGTTTAGACTGAGTCACAACCAAGCACTTGGTTCTTGTTGGTTGCTTTGGAAAGTAGTCAGAGTGTCAATGAATTAAAATAAAATCTCTTGTTTAGCACCAGTGTATGCTGGGAATTTGTGAAAGCTCCACCATGAGCTCTAAGACGTGCTGGTTTAAAGGGCTGCACCACAACCAGGAAACAAGGGGCTGGGGAGATGGCTCGGCAGTTAAGCGTATGGGTTTGATTCCCAGCACCCACGGCAGCACACACACCCACAAGGAAGGAAGAGGGTGGGGGAGGGTTGGGGGGAGGGGGGGAGAGAGAGAGAGAGAGAGAGAGAGAGAGAGAGAGAGAGAGAGGGCGCTGAGGTAGTCAATATGTTCATTAATTCATCTGTAGCCATGTCACAATCTACACTCCCATCAAATATCATACCTTGAATATATGTGATTTCCATTTCTAAATTATGTCTTAATGAAGCTGAAACAGACAAACCAACATACAGAGTTGGTGACCTGTGACAGTGGCCTTGGGAGTCACGCTGTTCGAAGTGCCGCAGTTCCAGGCCCTGGATGTTCCCCCCAGCCCAGGCCTAACTCCATTTGTGTTTTGCTCAAAACCACCAGGACTCTCCCTCTGCAGGACCGTTTTGCAGCCCTCCCACAATCATCCTGACGGGGGATGCCAGTTCACCTGGAGGAGAGACTGACACAAATCTGGTCAAGAGGTACGAAGCCCAGGCAGACGAGCAATGCTTTGTGGGGAGAAAATACCTGCATCTCTAGAAATACTTTCTTCTTTTTCTTGGAATCACTGTATTGATGAAGAGGGCTGGGCATATAGCTCAGTTTACCAACTGAGTACTTCTTGCAAAGGTAGGGTTAAGCCTTGGGTTTGATTCCCAGTGTCACATAAACTGGGCATGGTGGGGTACACCTGTAACCCAAACACTCATGTGGAAGCAGGAGGATCAGAAGTGCAGGGTCTTCCTTGGTTTCATGAAGAGTTCAAATCCACCCTGGGATAGAAGAGACCTAATCTCAAAAGTGAAAACTCTCATTATCAAGCAGTTTTTCAAAATGGGAAAGAGAACCTAGGATTTTTCCTCATTATCTTCTTTCCCAAAATGATGTTTTTGCTCTTGGATTTGGCCCTGTACCCACTGCTAGATTTTAAGACATCTGGTTAGATTTTAAGCACAAGACATCATAGCATGGAAATGTCTCATAATGTCAGTCCAGGCATTGCCACAGAAGCCTGGAAGGGGAGGATCTTTAACTGCAGAACCCTATCATGGCCAAAGCAGGTCCTCCATGGACAGTCATCCTTTGGGAGGGACACTGATCACTGTCACAGGGATGCCACTGTCTCGGTTTCCCTTACCCTGAATTGATCTAGCTGGAATAAGGCTGTCTGCATATCACTTTTAATAAATTTGAAAGATAATCCTTGGGGCTAGGGATACAGGTCAGTGGGAAGGTGCTTGCTTCGTAAGTGCAAGGCCTGGGTTTGACAGGCAACACCACAGTAAGAGGGTAATTATCACAGGACAGAGTGAGCTTCTTACCTGTTAATTAAGGGTAGAGGCAAAGGAGCAGAGTGAATACCAGGGAGGATATAAGAAATGAACATACATGCGTAGTCAATGTGGGAGGAGGTGGAAAAAAGCCAATTAAGTCAGACAAAAGACAGCTTCATGGGCTGGAGAGATGACGCACCCTGTTCTTGCAGAGGACCTGAGATTGGTTCTCGCTACCCAAATCAGGTGGCTCACAACCACCTGTACCTCCAGTCCCAGGAGAATCGGACGCCTCTAGCCTCCACATGCATCTGCACATGCACACAGGCACACACATTTATGATTAGAAACAAGTCTTCAAAAAGAGCTTCACGTTTTGCAGGGCAGTGAAACTGTGTTTTTATTTTCTCCTTCAAAAATAAATGATCCCTGTCTCTACCAGACCCCATGTATGCTTGGTAAGGCTCCCACAAGGTAGCTTTGGCATAAAGGCTGTATTTGTAGAGGGAGTAAACACTGTAGTACAGTTTCAGCCCTCGAGAGTGGGCTTGGGTAGCTTGAGTGGGCAGCCGAGCGGCATGGAGACTTTGCTGAGTCATTGTTCTTCCCAGGGGCTCTGATGTGGAAGACTAAGGTACTGGGAATTCATCCACCTAACGTGCTCCCAAGGTGACAGAGGACCCTTGTGTGTGCCATGGATGATGCCTTGGGGGTAACCCTGAGAGACTGTCATCCCATTTGTCCACCTCCGAGTAGATTTCCTAACGGGATGACCATGTTCTGTCTTTCAGGGCTCCCAGCCCCCACCGCAGGCTTTCCCACCGACACCTGAAGGTCTCCACTGCCTCGCTGACTTCTGTGGGTAAGGGCTGTGTCAATGCGAGCACGTGCTTGAGCAGCAAGCATGAATTGTCTGAGCTTAGTTGGACCCATCCCCTTTCCCTCTCCCCAAGTCCAAGGAGATCAGCCCCTCCATGTTTGGGTCCAGAAGAAATGATGTCTAGTTTCAGTGTCAGAAAGAAAAAGAAGAGGAAGTCAGAGCAGACGGAAGTGACTTTAAGTGATCAGCACTGGGCTCAAAGATCAGAATTCTAGGGCTGTATGGGTAGGTGCGCAGCAAAGCGGGAGTGTGCCCATGTGAAAGGCGGGCAGCCAGGATCCCCTGCTGGTTCCTACTCACGGTTTTGCACACCTTTGTGGGACCATTGAAGGATAGGGGGTCACATAGACTTGGGCTTTGTAGTCAGTGTTGATTACACTTTATAAGGAGGTTGGGAAGTGAGTAGATAGAATTGATAAAGGGGCCTTCATGAGAGAACCAAGGACGCCAAGGTAAGAAGGGGCCAACTTCTCCCCAGAGAAGAGGAAAGATATTCAGGCATTCCAGGGGAAGTGGCATCTGAATTTCATCTTAAAGAGACGGACACACAGGATGGAGGAATGGCACTCTAGGTGGAGGAAGAGACTTGACGAGAAGCAGAATCACCTAGAGTACGGTAGCAATTGGATGCTGTGCCATGTGTATGTGTCATGATCACTGAAAACTATGGAGCCCCAATTCATATTAGCTTACTCCAAAATAATAGATTTCTCCCCGGCCCCTGCCTTCTTGTAGTCTGCCTCCACCATTGTCTGCTCCTCCTTCAGGGCCAATGGTCTCAGGCACTGCTGGATCCAGGTACTTAATTTGGGTTATTAGTTATTCCACCGTTCCGTCTCTCATCTCGTTTCATATATGAGCTCTCTTTTTGGGAAGACCTTCTATTCATGGAAACAAACGGTCTGCTGCACCTCCAGGCCTCCGTCTTATCTGTGACGCCCTTCTTCCCTCTCATTCCCCAAAACTGCTTCTCACTAGCCTTATGTGGTCATCCTTATTTGATTCCTAGATGGCATTGCCCAACTGGCCAAAGCTGGTTTGGGACCCACTACCACTCAGCCTTGCTTCTTGAAGCAGAGTTGTGAGTGGGGATGGCTAGCTCCCCCTGAGTCATTTGATGGTCATCCAGAGGGTTTCCCCAGTGAAAATGAAGAGCCACTGCTGGACGAGGCATGAATAGAGGTAGGGGAGGCTGACTGGGAGCTTGCCCCAGAAGGACTGGAGCTGGGCAAGGTCTTGGAAGGAGGATGTAGAGCCAGCAAAATTGGTGACCAGTTTTTGTGTAACTCTGGGAACTCTGATTAGGGATGAGGCAGGAGAATGGCAAGGTCAGACATAGCTGCTAGAAAGAACACTCTGTAGGCAGTAGACTATGGGTCGGAGAGATTGGCTTGAAGGCAGGGGCCTTTTCAGGGGCCTGTGTTCAAGTGAGAGTCAATGAGGAGGGATAGAAATGGAGCCAGGGACACTTACAAGTAAATGCTATGCCTGGGCCAGGTCTTGGACATGGAAACTGAGGAAGAAGGAGACGTCTGGAGTGAGCATTATTTCCTGAGCATCTGGCAAGGCCATAGTGTCATCTACTTCGATCAACCAGGGTACTCCTGGAGATGGGGCAGTTTGGGCAGTATGGGTAGGAGAAAGGAAGGGAAAGGTGACTTTGGGATTGCAGCTGGGCATGGGCACCTTTGATCCCTAGATTCACATCGACTGACTCAAAAAGAAACAGATCAGAAGGAAGAAAACCCAGGAAGAAGAGAGTATAAAGAGAGGCTCCTCGAAAGCCTCCCCCTAAAGCAGAGTTAGGGCAGTTCCGGGAACTGAGAGGTGCTTCATGACCCTTTCTGGCAGAGGCTACAAGCCAGAGAGCCTACTGAGGAAGCCACAGTCTATCCTTATATCCCCTATCCTGACATTGGTACTTGGCTGAGTTCCAAGATGGCGGAACTTCTAAGATGAGGTGGCTCTCACTGGGAGCTCATTCTCTCTCTGCAGACCCCTTGGGGCACGTCATTGACCTGGTAAATGACCAGCTGCCGGACATCAGCATCTCAGAAGAGGACAAGAAGAAAAACCTGGCACTTCTAGAAGAAGCCAAGTTGGTTAGCGAGCGGTTCCTGACCCGCCGCGGGAGGAGATCAAGGAGCAGCCTCGGAGACGCCCCATCAGGTAGGGGAGGACCAGCAGTGGGAAGGTAGCTACCCTGACCCCTCTCTGAGGCTGGACTTGGGGGAGGGAGGGGAGGACCAGGCTCCAGCTACAGAACAACCTTGTTTCCAAGAGGGCAGGCTTCAAGTGGCCTGTCCCCTTGGCTTCCAGATTCTAAAAGGCCCAAGCCTTGCAAACGTGATTCCTTCAAGAAGCCTTTGTTCTCACCTTCCAGAGTTCTAAAACAGCTACCTAACTCTACCCCTGAGAACTCTCCCCGGTTTTGTTTACCAGCCCTGTGGGGACTTGCCCATGTGTGGACAAATGCCATTCCACATGATGCCCATTTATTAATCTGATCTCAGCATCTCTCCTTCATGAACTTCTGGGTCCTTAGCTCTAATGCAGAGAAACTCTGTGTGATACTGATACACTCTGACCCTCTCATAACCTTGCATGGCACAGTCTGTCTAACATCTTCATCCTCCCGATGAAGACACTGTCTGTGGTGGGCATCTCCCCAGAAAAGGTCTGAGGAGGCCATCCTGGGCTCCCTCAGCCTGGTATCCAAGGACCCGGGTACTCTGGAAGAGAGAAGGATCCTTTGCCACCCTGTGCTGTGATCCCTCTTCTTCCTTAGTGCAAAGCTGAGGCTGTTATAGAGAAGTCCAAGTGGCCTCGGAAGTCAAGGAGAGTGTTGGAAATCAGACTGGTCCTATGGCATCTAGAAAGCACAGCCTCACATGCTCTTCCTGTCGAGCAATGCAGGTTCTCAGATTCTGGAAAGTTCTCTGAGGTCAGGCCCAGCAGGCTAAGCAATGTGACCCCATGTGTTGGAAATTACCTCAGGACCCCTTTGCTGGGCCAGTTGTATCAAAAGTTGGGTTGTAATAAGAGTCTTATATGATGGTTCTGAATCAGCCCCTGACCTTGACAAAGCAGTCTGAGTTCCCAGGGGTGAAATCTCCCTAAGAGAATAATCTGTTTGATGCCAGAAGTCCTAGCTCTTCACAAATGCTGGCCAATTGGCGTTTGTTTCCACAGCTGTTTCTCCAAACCTCAGCTCTGGAGCTTCTCCTGCATCCTCTAGGAGTTGCTCGTTCACCATCTCCACACCACCAGGTGAGGCTGACCAGGAGCCTGTCCCCTGACGGGGAGGGGGCAGATGGACTGGTTGAGTGAGGATAGGGCCTAGGTCACAGGAAGCAGACTCTAGGTCTCTTTGCTCAGAGAGAAGTTGTCACAGCTTATTTGAGTCCTCTTGTTTGGGCCACTATGAGTTTTGTTTATTCTGCAGTGCTGGGATTTGAACCTAGGTCCTACACATGCTAGGTAAGCACTCAACCACTGAGCTACATCTCCAGGCCCACTGTGCATGTTGGCCTCTTCCTTTCTGGACTGTGTCCAGAGCCACACCCTCAGGCAATGGAGTACTGTGGCAGGCAGTCTGCCTTTGTCCGTTCTGGGAGGTAAGCCTAGGATCCCACATTCACAGATGCTTCCTGACTATCAGACCTCAGGGTCCCCGTAACTCAATTTCCTTATTTGGTTTCTATGGTGGTGTTTCAATGCTGGCATGTGAGCAACAACAGTGTTTTTGGTTGCCAGATATTGTGTGTGTGTGTGTGTGTGTGTGTGTGTTATGCGTGTGTCTGTGTCTGTGTCTCTCTGTGTGTGCATATGTGTGTGTGTCTTTGTGTGTGTCTGTGTCCATGTGTCTCTGTGTGTGTCTGTGTCTGTGTGTGTCTGTGTGTCTGTGTGTATGTGTGTTTGTGTGTGCACATGTGCATATGTTGTATGTGTATGTGTATGTGTGTATGTGTGCGTGTATGTGTGTGTCTCTGTGTATGTGTGCGTGTATGTGTGTGTGTCTCTGTGTGTATGTGTGTTTGTGTGTGTACATGTGCGTGTGTTGTATGTGTATGTGTGTGTGTATGTGTGCGTGTATGTGTGTGTGTCTGTGTGTCTGTGTGTATGTGTGTTTGTGTGTGTACATGTGCATATGTTGTATGTGTATGTGTATGTGTGTATGTGTGTGTGTCTCTGTGTATGTGTGCGTGTATGTGTGTGTCTCTGTGTGTATGTGTGTTTGTGTGTGTACATGTGCGTGTGTTGTATGTGTATGTGTATGTGTGTGTGTATGTGTGTGTGTATGTGTGTGTGTCTGTGTGTCTGTGTGTGTGCATATGTGTGTTTATGTGTGTATGTGTGTGTATGTGTGTGTGTGTCTCTGTGTGTCTGTGTGTGTGTCTGTGTGTGTGTATGTGTGTTTGTGTGTTTGTGTGTGTATATGTGCGTATGTTGTATGTGTATGTGTATGTGTGTGTGTGTATGTGTGCGTGTATGTGTGTGTGTCTGTGTGTCTGTGTGTGTGCATATGTGTGTTTATGTGTGTATGTGTGTGTATGTGTGTGTGTCTCTGTGTGTATGTGTGTGTGCATGTGTGTATGTTGTGTGTGTATGTCTCTGTGTGTCTGTGTGCGTGTATGTGTGTGTCTGTGTGTCTGTGTGTGTGTGCATATGTGTGTTTATGTGTGTGTGTGTGTTGTTAAAGTGACAAGCAGGGGACTAGGTGATGGGCACCACTCACCTGCCCTGGCCCATTGCAGGTTTTGACACATGCAGTGGCCCACAGTCCCCTCTGCCGGGATCACCAGCACAGGTAACAACAATGCCATTTCTATGCCATTGGATCTCTTGTCTCTAACATGTCTAGACCCTCTGTAACCCCTGAATCAGGGAGGCGGAGGGGCATTTACACCCTGCTAAGCTTCAAGAGGGAGCAGGCCTCTTCCCACTGCTACTGACCTGTGTTTTCTCCTTCAGCAAAAGGGACATGAGGATGATGTCTTCTCGTCTCACCTCGGAGAGCCTGTGAGTTTGTGCTTTGCTCACTTTGCCGTGATTTGAATGTGGAGAATGTGGTCTCAGAAGCCTAGCAGGACCTGGATGTGAGTAGAGGGTGGGTTCTGGTGTAAGCAGAAGAATCCTGTCTTATGAGATGGAACTCTGAAGGGGAAAGAGGTAAGGCAGGTTCAGACCTCATTTGCATACACGTGAATGGGCTGTTGTCAAGGTCCGAGTCTCCTCAGCCTACCTCCAGTGTCCCAACTCTATCTCTTCTCTTTCAGAATGCCTCCAAAGGGCTAGCTGACCGGAAGCAGAATGACCAGAGGAAAGTGTCTCAAGGCAGACTGGCTCCTCGCTCTCCCACAGTGGAGAAATCCAAAGAACTTTCAGTAGAACAAAAGGAAAACTTCGATCCCCTTCAGCATCTGGAGGCCACACCCATGGCTCAGACCTCTGGAGCAAGCGTCAGTGGGAAAATGGCGCTGAACAGTCCCCAGCCTGGCCCTGCGGAGATGGAGCTGGGGAGGCAGCTTCTGAAGACAGCCAGGGAAGACAACCCTCTGCCCAGAACCACAGTCCAGGGCTCAGGAGGAACGGCCTCCCCACATTCTCAGGGACAGGGCTCTGCTGGAGAGCTTATGGGGCCCAAGGCTGGCTCCAAGGCTGAGCCGAGGCCTCCTGTGTCCCGGCCCCCTCTGATTCGGGGGGTCTCCTGGGACAGCAGCCCTGAAGAACCTGGTCCCCTGCTGCAAAAGGTGCTCGCTAAGCTGCCTCTGGCAGAGGAAGAAAAGCGGTTTCCAGGCAAAGCCAAGCCAGCCAAGCCACCGGGGCTCAAAGACTTCCAGATACAAGTACAGCCGGTGCGCATGCAGAAGCTGACCAAGCTTCGGGAGGTGGGTTCCGGCCCTGTCGCACAGTGTGCGCATGCCAGGGGCCCCCTGAACTCCAGGCGTTTGCACTCAAGCTGGGCCCTGGGACAAGACAGCTCTGACATCATGAAGTCCCAAACTTGACCCTGAGAAGCCACTCCCATCAGTGTCACACCAGCTTCAGGTGCCTTTTGCTCCTGTCAATGTATAGAAGTCCCCTGAAATACAGTGGTCACAGTTCAGGGGAAGTTAGCTACATGAACTCCTTATCCTGAGCTGTCTTCCTCCTCCAGCTAGACCTGGCAAGAGGAACCTCTGACAGAGTATCTGATCTTGCCTAAAACTGGGAAAAACCAGGATAAGTGGGCTTTCCTTTTGTAATGTCAACCATCCTGGTACCTGTTAACTAAGGGCCTTAGACCCCAGTCCCACTATGACAGTGGCCATAAGGGGATGCTCCTCCACAGTGAATTTCTTCCCTTGTCCATGGTGTCCCCAGTGTCCATTGGTCATCAAACTAGGAATAGTGGTCAGTCAGGGTGCTGCCCTTCTATGCAATGAGTGATTGGGAATATCCAGATGTGTAGGGGTAAAGAGGAGATCAGACTGCAAAATAGAGGACTTAACTGGATCAAAGGTCCTTCTCTCCCAGGCGGCCAACCTCAATTCAGGTCAAGGAGACTGGGAGACTAAGGAGTGGGGACTGGGATAGGACAAAGTTCCCTGGCCCTTCCATTGAGGCAATAAGGGTGAGGAAGGAGGTGTAACCTGTAACACTCCAGCTCCAATGTGAGTATCTAATGAGAGGACATGCTAGCGAGGACACCTTGTAACAGGCCGCTGTGCTGTTCAGAGAGCTTCAGTGAGGAAGCGACTCAGTCAGGAGAGTGCTCTACTAACATGCACAGAGCCCTGGGTTCCCAGAGTCACATAAAACCATGTGCGGTGGTAGCTCATGCCTGTTATTCTACTACCAGAGGTAGAGGCAGGAGGATCAGAAATTCAATGTCGTGTTTAGCTATATAGGAAGTCTGAAGCCAGTCAGAGATAGATAGATAGACAGACAGACAGATAGACAGATAGACAGATGAACAATTCACATAGAACTCCCACACTCCTATACAAGACCCAAGGTAGCTTAGAACAATGCCAGGCACAGCCACCTAAAGTGGTCCACGTCTCACATCTGTGAAGACAAAGGGAGCTTCATTCACCTTCATGGACATCAGAGGCAGGGAGAGTAGGCCACTCCCTCAGAACTCTCCACATCCCTGCAGGTCACTCTCACCCAGCAAGGGAAGTCACAGAGGACCTGGAAGCTCAGGTTACCAGCTGGTCTGGCACTGAGACCTGCTCTGTACCCTGTGCAGTGTGCTGGCAGCTGAGGGGTGTGGACCTCTGGCTTGCTAAGTATATTGCAAGGGCATGGCCTGGGCTCTCTCTGGATCCTGGGCACTTTTCTGTTAGCCTCTTTCTTTCCCTTTACTAAGAGGCCAGTCATTCAAGTGGCTTTTGTCACTTGAGAGGCTGAGAACCCCTGGATGGCTCCAGGGGCCAGGAAAGGACTCGGGTATCCCCGGAGGGTCTTGGTCTGACATGGATTGGCTTGGAGCAAGGGTAGCCTACTGGGTCTATCCACATCCTAAATCTATCTCTGCTTTCTCAGTCCCCTGAGCGACGACTCTCAGGCTTCATTCGTCTGGAGGTGTCACAAAGATCATTGAGGAAGGATGGTCACTTACACAGAAGGGCAGGGCAGGAAGCTGCTTCCAGCAGTGAGACCATCAAGAGTCACTTCCAGAGCAGCTGCATGCATATCTAGGGGACTTTAATGTCCCCAAAGCCCTTAGTACCTAAGGATTGCACCTGTGCTGTTGCCTGAACCATGTCCCTTCTTCCTCTCACCAAGGAACACATCCTGATGAGAAACCAGAACCTGGTGGGGTTCAAGCTCCCTGAACTGAGTGAAGCTGCAGAGCAAGACAAAGGTAGGCTGTGGGGGACCTGTTTGCTCTCCCTGCTGCATTCTGTGTCAACACTTGATTTCCCATGAGTCTTTGTGCATGAGTGAAGGAAACAGATTGTATAGCCCACTGAGGCAGAGCATTTGCAAGTCTGTCTCCTTCCTACCACCCCGCCCTATCCCTGTTAGTGACGGTGGATCGAGAAGGCGCCCCGGGCCTGAACTTTTGACATCGCTTTTCCCTTACACCCAGGAAGCTACCCGAATAGATCAGTTCCTCTTTTCAAGACACCAGAGCTCTCTCTTTTTAATTTGCTGTCACCACAAAGTACATAACCCAGCCCTGCCCTACTGGGTGACTGCACATCCCTTCCTCCAAGACTTCTGCTCTCCACCACGCCACACACTCTACCACACTTCTCTGAAAATAAGGACAGAGACTGGACCCTCCCTGTTCCTGCCTTCGTCTGTTCTTCCTCTGAGTTCACTGATGCACCAGGATGAGCCACAGCTGTTCCTCCTGGCTCTGCTACTGAGTGAAGAAGCTCTGTGGCCTCACTGGCTTGATCCCCGCACCCCACCCTGTTACCCAGGGCTGTCATCGTTGCCTTGAACATTATCAAGAAGAGTACACGTACACGAATGAAACTATGTTTACAGTGTGCCTAGAACAGCACCTGGTACACAGTGAGTGATGCCAACTGTCAAGATGCTCAGAGTCTCTACAGGGCCCCAAGAGCCAGTATCTCTATCTGGAGTATGTCTACGTGCATACATATGTGTCTGTACATAAACCGTAAGCTACAGGCTTACATTTATGGTGCTGCCTGGCACTAATAAGTCCTGAATAAGAACTCAACCAAACAATGAGTGAGGCTGTGAAAGAGTGCACAGGGGAGAAACTGACATAGTTGCATAAAAGCAACCAGAGTGCTTCGTGATGGCCAGAGAAGAATGAGTGTGTTTGTAGGGATGCTTCTAGAAGGGCAGGCTCTCTGTTCCTCCCTCTTCCTTAGGCCTCTTCCCTGTGGACACCCAGCCCCTTTCTCTATGAGTTCTGTGGAATCATTGCACCTGTGTCTTAAAGGAGCAGGTCTGTCTACCTGCTCTAAAATCCCCCCTCCCATTCCTTACTTATTTTGTATTTATGTCTATATCTATCTCTTGTCTTTTGTTGGCATTTATTAATTTGTTAAGTGGTGATATATACAATGTTCTACATATCATATATATGTTAGATACAATGTAATCATACACACACACACACACACACACACACACACCACACATTGTATATATGGCATTAACTTTGCCACTTAAATCATGTCCAGCATGTGGGGCAGTGGCCTTTAGTCCAGTCTTGCTATACTGTGCAGCCATCACCACCGCCCATCCACAGAACCTTTTTTTCCTTCCTCAGTTGCAACCACACCCATGAGACACAGCTGTCTGCGTCCCTCGCCAGTCCCTTGCACTTCCTGTTTCTGTGGATTATGCCTGCTCTAGGCCCCTCATGTAAACGAAGCCATACAGTATTTTACCCATTCCTTCTAATGTCATCTCAATAAACTCTCTAGCATCTTGCAGACTCTAAGTCATTTGCAACTCAGAATTTGTCTTCACCTAGGAAGCTAAGAAGCAGGGAATTTTGCTCTCACCTTAGTGTTAGGGAAACTGAGGCCCAAAGAACTCCTGACTCCATCCCAGGAGCAGTTCTGAAACATGTTTTAGCTTTATCTTATTTGAGATAAACTAATCCAGAGGAGGTCAGCTTATGGGGAGCAGGGCAGTGAGTGCAAAACCAGTTTCCCAAAACTTCTGCCTTTCTCCTGTGGTCACCAGTGTGCCTCAGGCTTCACAGAGCACCTCTGGAAAGGCACACTCCCCTCTCACACTGTCTGTCTATGGCTGGTGTCAGTCATCTTATGAATCACCGTGCGAGATTATGCTGGATTTCACCAGGGAGTGGAAAATTCTGAGCTGAAATACAATAGCTACCACCTTCTCAGTTAGCCAGGCTCCAGAGGTCCTTTTTTAAAGCACTGAATTATTTTTAAAAAGTTAACCATCTCTAGCTGAGTATGGTGGCACATGCCTTTAATACCAGCACTCTGGGGGCAGAGGCAGGAGGCTCTCTGTGAGTTGGAGGCCAGGCTTTAACTACAAACTGAGTTACATACTGATAGTCAGGCTATGATTTGAGACCCTGTCTCCAAGGGCCAAAGCAAGCAAACAAACAAACAAGTCACCTTAGAGCCGGGGAGGTGGCTCAGGGGTAAGAATGCTTGCTCTACAAGCATGATGATCTGAGTTTGAATCCCCGCAGCCACATAAAAAGCCAGTCACATGCATAGCCACAATGCATGCCTGTAGCACCAGAGCTGTGAGGAGGATTAGTCAGCTGTGTAGTCAGCTGCCAGCATATCTCCAGATACCTCAAGGCAAAGAATGACAGAGCACCCGATACCTGCCTCTGCTCTCTGTACACACACACACACACACACACACACACACACACACACACACACACACACAGAGGCACAAATCACATGCAATGCATTTATAAATATACACAAAGCCTTAACAATATCTAGAGGTAGCTTTCTAAATACATACTTCCTCACTTTTAATTTTTTTATTAAAACACTAGAAAACCCTCTTAGGATTTTATGTACATGAGGCTGGAGAGACGGCTCAGCAGTTAAGCACACTTGCTGTTCTTGCAGAGGACATGGTTTTCTTCCCAGCCCCCAGCTCATAACTGTCTGCAATTCTGGATCCAGGAAGCCAACTCCCTCTTCTAGCCTTCTCCAGCACCCGACCCCATACGGTGCACATGCATGCAAACCACTCATACACATGAAAAAAGCAAACCTTTAAAAACTCTCTTATCCATAGCCCCGTCACAGTCTTATTCTTTCCAGCACTTATAACTTTCCTAAGCTGATTCGATTGTTTCACTGAAGTTGTCATAACTAATTACATGTATTTAGAGTTCATATTTATGGCTGAGTGTATGACTTTCTTCTATTGTAAAATGTTTCAGATGTTTATAGTTTTCTGTCTGTTGTAAACAGTTTTATCTTTGTGCTTGTGAGTTTTTTCTCTCTTCTTTCTTTTAAGGAATTTCCTTTGATGCGTTCTCAGACACGGGAGCCTCTGAGTGAGAGTGTAGAAATACTTACCAAATATTGTAGACATTTGCATATGTTTTTCTTCCTAGCACGATAATTTCTGGATGTTGCTCTGGTCTTTCTTAGCCAGAATATAGTAGAGTAAGAAAGAGGTGAATAATAATCACGACAGTTATAGCCAGGTGTGGTGGCTGACCTTGGTTGTCAACTGACTGGATCTGGGATCAACTAAAATGCAGGCCAGTAAGCAGCACTGTCCCACGGCTCTGCTCCAGTTCCTGCCATTAGGCTCTGGCTTTGAGCCTCTGCCCTGGCTTCACTCCTTGATGGACTGTAAGCTGCAAGCCAAACAAACCCTTTCCTCCCTCTCATTGCTTTTGGTCAGAGTGCTTCATCACAGCATCAGAGAAGCAAATCAGAACACCAGCCATGAGGGCACACGTCTGTAATCCTAGCAGGCAGGAGGCTGAATCAGGAGGACTCCAAGTGGAGGCCAGCCTGGGCTCCACAATGAGACTGCATTGCAAAACAAGCTAACAAAAAAGATGACAGTTTCAATACACTATTATCACTGGTGCAAAATGATGCTTTGCTTTTATTTTAGTTAATATTCTAGCATGCTCAAACTTAGATTTTTCTTTTCGGTAGTAACGTCTTAACTTTTTATCAATCCATTTGGGGCCTATATTATGTTTTTGGCTGTTGTTAGTATTACATGTGAAGTGTGCATAACAAATATGAATGCTTTGCCTGAATGTTTTCTCTCAATATTTAAAGTTATTATATCTTATTTTATGTGTATGGGTGTTTTGCCTGCATGTATATCAGTGCACCACGTACAGGCAGGGCCCACAAATACCGGAAGGGGGCATGGATCTCCTGAAACACTGGAGAAACAGACAATTGGAGGCAGCACATGGGTGCTGAGAATAGAACCCAGATCTTCTCCAAGAGCAACTGCTGAGTGTCTCTCCAGCCCCCAATTAAAAAAGAAAACTTTTGCTTATGCATGTACACAAGATTGTGTCTATATGTGTGTTCAGGCGTACATGTATACATGGTGTGCGTGTGCGTGTATGTGTATGTGTGTGTATGTGTATATGTGTGTGTATGTGTATGTGTGTGTATGTGTATATGTGTGTGTATGTGTATATGTGTGTGTATGTATATGTGTGTGTATATGTATATGTGTGTGTATATGTATATGTGTGTGTATGTGTATATATGTGTGTGTGTGTTTTCACGCATGGCCATGTATGATGTGTATGACGGATACACGTGCTGTGCTCCACATATTAATAGTTTGATTTATGTGTTTATTTTACTAGTACCTCTTCATCTTGCTAATAAGAACTTCATCTTTTTTGCTGTTGTATTTTAGTTTTAGATGTGGAGTCTCACTATGTAGCCTGGAACTCACAATTTAGAGCAAGCTGGTCGTGAATGCACAGGGACCTAGCTTTCTGTCTCCCAAGTGCTGGGATTAATGGGGCACCACCACACCTGGCTCTCTGAGCACCATTTTAAAACATAGGTATATTAAGACTTATGAGCTCGTTTCTACAATAACATTTTGATAGTGTTTCTACTTTGTGGTGACAGTCATGTTATATTTATATACATTTATGGAAAGCAGGGTTCTGTTTGCTGTTGTTATTGATTCTGTTTGTTTTATTTTCTTTGTTTTATGGTATTTTAGTGGGCTTTAGGGGTTTGGCTTTTTCATTGTTTTGTTTTTGTTTGTTTGCTTTCTAGCTTTTTGAGACAAAGCCTCATTCTGTAGCCTGGACTGGCCTAGAACTAGCAATCTGTATGCCTCAGCCTTCTGAATCGTGGGATTACAGATGTCCCACCATACCCAGAGTGGCTGTGTTTCAATCTGGCCAAGACGGCTCGTTTGCCTCATGGCTTTAACGAGAATATACTCTCTTGCATAGTGGGATTAGCCCTCTCTCAGTGCTTTTCTTCTGCCATGCAGTTGTGCATATTTTGGATAGTTCCAAGTCAAGATTGCAGAATGAGCAATGAGCGTGAGGCCGGAGGCCAGGACACAGGAATCTACTCACCAGGCGAGAACAGGTCTCAGGTCTCCTGACATCTGTATGCCTCCTTCACATTTGAGGGTTACACCATCTTGTACACCTTCCATGCTGGATGCAGAAGGATTGTCCATGCTTTATCTGAAGTTTAGGCATTTCTGTTTTCTCTTCTAGAACGTCTAATGTCCTTTGCATTTGGCTCTTGCCCCACTCTGTGAGACCTTATTTATTGGTAGTAGGACTCTTAGTTCCCTGGATTTCCTGACCGTTCACTAGTAGTGGAGATGAGTGTGGCCCCTTGTCACATGCTTCCTGCGTTCTAGATATTGCTCGTAAACGGTAGAGTGCTGACTCTGGAGACTGGAACAAGGACTGCAACCAGAGTGACTACTGCATGCCAGATGCTGTGCTGAATATTTGACCCTGGTAGACTCAGTGGTCACAAGAACCTAAGAAGCAAGCAGTCCTGCTGTAGTCACATGACACACAAAGGCACTGAGGCCTGTGAAGGCTGTGGTGGTGTGTCTCTTAGCTGCAGCAGGGAGATAGGAGCCTAGATGTGTATAACCTTTGAGGCCTCTGACCCCTTTGCAGAACATCGTTCTTTCTGAATTTACAACTCAACCTCCTGTTACTTTATTTTATCTGGTTCAGCACCATCCCAGTTGTCCTTCCCATGGGACGCCATGTGCATCTCCACACCTATGTGTGTCTTATTACTTTGGTAACATTATCTAGCCCAAAAATAGTGATGAGGAGAACATTTGCCTGGCTTCTCTTTTTGAGTGAATTTTAGTGTGCTCTTTTTTCTTCCAAGAGTCATGCATCTTATTAAATAAATGCACTCTTTAAAATTATATTTCTATGATTTGATATAAAATATAAGTTATAATTATAAAACATGCTATTGTCTAGTTAGGCCTCTCTGTTGCTGTGATAAAAGACTGACCAAACCGACTTCAGGGCAGAAACAGTTTATTTAGTAACGAGTCCTGATCACAGACCATCATGGAGGAAGATCTGGACAGGAATCAGGTAGGAGCGGAGGCAGGAACCGTGGAGGAGAGCGGCTTGCTTTCTAATACCAGCCAGGACCACAGTGGGCCAGACCCTCCCATGCCTATCGTTAGTCAAGAAAATGCCCCCCAGAGAAGTCCAAAAGAAAGTCTGAGAGAGGCAGTTCCTCTTCCTAGACACATCTCGTTTGTGTCAAGTTGACAAAACCAACCAACCCAGTATTATTTAACCTTTTATTATTATATATGTATATATTGTTATAGGTTGAAAATTCTATTATACATTTATAATTACTATATTATTAAAAACACTTTATATGTTTTTCTTTCCCAAGTTTCAAAATTGGTGTTGAAGTCTGTCAAATATATTTGTTGAAAAGATTATGTATTAGTCAATTAATTTAGTAATTTTCCTCTTCCTTCCTTCCTTCCTTCCTTCCTTTCTTTCTTTCTTTGTATCGATACTTGGTTTATTTTCTTTTTTTGGATGAGGTAAATTAAAAACTAAATTGTTGGGACCCAGGGAATCCAGACACACTGTGTTATCATTTGTTCTTCAGATCCAGTTCCAGAGTACGTAGTTCAGGTGCTGGCTGGCTTTGCTCCACCCAGGCACGCAGGGACCCTCCTGTCCCTTTGTTATCTTTTCAGCAGATCCTTGAGCCAACTTGAAGTCTCACAGATTAGGACTGGAGGGGATGATGGTGGTGGGAGGGAGTGTGGATGTGGGTGTGGGTGGTAGGAGAGGGTGGTGGTGAGGGAGGGGATGGGGGTGATGGGAGGGTGTGTGTGTGTGTCAGATTCCAGAGCAGGGTGTGGACTGTGACTCCTCTTTCACTTCAGCTCTGTGGTGGCATCGTTTCACAAATAGCAAGAGAAGCAGGGAGTATGGTCACTAGCCTGAGAGCTGGCCTTATGCCATTTTCAAACCCCATTCACGTGATGGATTGTAGTGGTCAGTTAGTTCCCTTTCATATCATCTTTTCAACTTACCAATATACCTAGACAGCTTCCCATTTAATACCCGTGGAGCTTTAAGATTTTTAAAATAAAAATTAAACTGATACATATTTATTTCCCCACATTTCTCTGTCTTATAAATAGTGGTATGATGAACTCTCTCTTGTGTTATAGAAATGCTTAGAAGTGATGGCATCCTATAGGTAAAAATGGGTGGATTAAAAAGTGTTTATGTGTGTGTGTGTGTAGTCAAACTTTTCTATAAAATTATGCTAATCTAGATATACCTAGCCTGTAGCAAAGTCTTACTGTCTATAGTGATAGACAGTCACTGAGTTTTATGAGTAGGTAAGTGAATTTGACTCCTATAAGCTCCCATTTTTTTAAAAAGAAATTATGCCAGAGGGCTGGCTCGGTGGGTGAAGTGCTTGCTATGCAAACCTGTGGTTCCCTAGAACTCATGGAAAGCCAAGTGCTGTGGAACACATCTGTAATCACAGCACTTCTGTGGTTAGATGGGGGTGAAGACAGGGGCCAGCTGGCCTAGCATACACAGCGGCAGACATGACACAGGGTGTCAGGTAAAGTGGAAGGCAAGAACTGGTCCCTGAGGTTGTCATTTGATTTCCACATGTGCACTATGGTGCACACACACACACACACACACACACACACACACACACACACACACCATTAAAAAAACACCCAAAATGAACCCAACTATTCAATAAATGAATACCTCCTCCTATATTCTCTCAGGTCTAGGGTGTGGATGATTAAACATTTCATCATTTACTGGCTGCTGAGCCTTGGGCAAGTGTCTTGGTCTTGGCACCTCAGTTTATCCAGCTCTACAATGAGGATAATTATGGCACCTACGGTCCTCATTGACCTGATGTAATGCTTTGTGTGACCCTAGTCTTAAGTTCAGTTAGATCCAGCCAATCCTTTGATGACAGTTGCTGAACTGTTGAACTCTATCTTGTCAACCAAGTATGACAGGACAGCATTGGGCTGCAGTCATCCACAGGCCCCTTCCCGCCACTAGAACAAAGGACCTGAGAGCCTTCTGAGATCTGGCTCAGAGAATATGTCCAGGCTCTACCAGCGGTTCTCAACCTGTGGGTTGTGGCCCTTTGGGCAAACCTCCATCTTCAGAAATATTTATATCACAATTCACAACAGTGGCCAAATTATAGTTATAAAGTAGCAACGAAAGTGACTTTATGATTGGAGGTCGCTACAACATGAAGGCCTGTGTTAAAGGGTCTCGGCATTAGGAAGGTTGAGAACCACTGCTCTAAATCCAACAGAGCTCACAGGAAACGTAATCTCTGATGAGGAAACTCTAATCTTGTTGGCTGCTCCTCAGGGAGGCAGGAAAGGCCCTTATCAGGGTGTTCTGGAGTCTCCAGATCCTTGACTCTGAGTTTCTCCAGTAAATCTGACCTCCCAACAATCCAACCTGCACGCTGCACACAGGGATTGCTCTGTACACTGTCTTTGATCATTGTTTCAAGACAAAGGTACGAGGCTGAGATGGGCCACTGTCCAAGTTGTTTTCTGGGAATGTGTGTGTGTGTGAGTTGAGGGGGGGGAGATGTCCTTGTCCCCACAGCCATGAACATTTCATCTGCCTCCCAATGGGAACTTTGGCCCGCATTCTTGACAGCTCGCACAGCATCCAGAGTCTGCAGTTGTCTCAGAGACCTCATTCTGTTCTCGGGATGAGTGCTGGAGCCTCAGAGGGCTCTTTGAGGCTCTGTGGCAAGCCCCACTCATCTCCTGACATCACCCAGAACCACCCTCTCCCAGCATTTGTCTTCCCTTTGGCAGCTGCCCCATTTCCCACTTTCCCCTCTACATAGAGGGTTTTCTCTTCTCTTCGCCTTTGCCCAGTGAACTCCCATTTTAGATTTTCCTCTGATTAATATCTGTCCTCTTAAACAATAATTCTGAAAGGGACAGTTGTGTGAACCTTTTTCTTAGTATAGCATCTATCCTTGGCTCCAGCTCCCTTGCCCAGGACATAGTAAGTGCTCAGTAATTAGGGAAATACTTCATGCATGAATGGACCCACCACACTCTCTGTGAGAGGAACCCAAGGGCAGACGGAGTCACTGTCAAACCTCGTAATGCAACTTCAACTGAACAGAGGTCATTGGGAGCAAGGAGGGAGAAGCAGCTAGTTTAGAGCGGTGAGTCAATGAAGGCTAGAGGGACTGCTTTGCTCTGGAAGAGAAAGGTACACCAGGCAGGGCGGGGAGAAGGAACAAAAGCCTGGCATGCTTCAGAAACAGAATCTCAGCTGAATCCACTGTGTAATGTGCATCCCACAGAGATGGGCTGTGTGACCCTGAGCTGAAGCAGTGGACTTGGGGCAGGGAGGGTGAAGGCTCGAAGTAATGAGTTAAGTAAGGAGTTAAGACACTTGGTGAGCCAGAGAAGCATACAGGAAAGGGAGCCTACGTCCCAGCCTAATCCTTCTGAAGAGATTACAACAGCTGGTCTGAGATGGGAGATAGTCAGAATTTATAGAGGCCCAGATCCTGTCACAGAGAGAATGCCTCATTCCAGTTACAGTCATCAGAGACATCTCTGCAAAAGACACCATGTTAAACAATATGGAAGTGGTCTGGTGAGGGACAAGGATGACAGGACTGTGGAAGGAGAGTTTGAAAGCCATTTGGAGGTGAGGATAGTGGGACATAGTGAGCAATGCACCAGAAAGCCACCAGGAAACTGCATGTGTGGTTGTGTGGGTAACGGTGATAATATTAGATCTCAGGATGGAGAACTCCCTTGAGAAGACCAAGTATCTGGGTTTGAACATATCATGTGCCCAGGGGACACAGCTGAGACACACAGTTTGACAGACTCATTTTTACATCCTGGCTCTACTATGGATGAGCTTGGCTCTGGGGGAATCGCTAAACCCCAACTGGTCTTCAGTTCCCCCAGCTTAGCAGTATTGACTTAACAGAGCAACTGTAGACAGCCAACAAAAAAGAGTATGTAATGTGTAGCTGCTGTTCCATGAAAGGTGGTGTTGGAATGACTTTTATCCTCTGCATCTAGTTGGTGATGTCTACAGGGTGGTTGGATGTCTGGACCAGGATTCCGAGGAAGGAGGATGGTCCTTCTACACAGCTCAAGGCTGGGCCACAGCCTCATGTCTCACACAGGGAAGATGCCCTCCCGAGAAGACAGATGCAAAGAAGTGCATTCTAATGGGTGGCTCTGGCCTTGGAGGAAAGTAAAAACCTCCTCGTTGTATCGAAATGTCCCTCTTTGCACAAATACAGAAGGGGACAGGGAGGAAGGAGAGGGATTATACAAGGTGTACCCTTCAAGATGAAAACATTACAATTTAACTGAGTTTGTGTTGAAGCGAACTGAAACTACAGGACTTGCTGAATCTTTGTTATTACTTCCTCCGAAGAGGAGAGATTAGTCTTGGCTAATGTATTAGGAAATGTATTAAGGGTTTAGAGTTGTGGATTTTTCTGGCATTAATGCTTTGGTTTGGAGTAATTGTTCTAAACTCTTTACCCAGCATAGCACTGGTCATGTATCGCAAGACCCAGAAATACTAGTCACGAGAGGAGTTTATATTCACAGATTCCCTAACACAGAGGGCACAGTATAACCTCTGGGCCAAATGGAAAAGCACCAGGGTCAGCTAGGAGGTAGAAGGTGGGTGGGAAGGACTTTTACTGGGGTTTTCATGGCAAGGAGTGAGCTGAGCATAGTAGGTACCCTGAGTAAGCTTAGAGTCAGATGGTTTGAGAAATTTTAACAGGCTCTGGAGAGGAGACAGGCGTCTAATTGTTGGATACTTGATATTGCCTTGGTATGTGAGAGTTGGAAAAAGGAGACATTTAGAAATATGTGTTCTAGGCTGATTGGGTTGGTTTCGATGTCAAAGGTGTACTCAAAGGAGAGTTTTCCTCCTGTCTCCTGAGATGAGCTATCCCTGGAGAGGCAGTCTTTACAAAATCAAAGACCATAAGGCTGGAGTATCAAGAAAGCAGAAAAAAAACAGAACATCTCATTACATATTTTCTTTGCCGGCGATTTCTTCCAGCTTCCCCGCTCTGCCTGACTAGATGCTGTTTTTTCTCTGTGTCGTTGAGGTTGTAACATTTCCATTCTACTCTGTAACCAGCTTTCACAGTCGGCCAGCTGTGCAAACTCATAAAAGGGTTTCACGCTCACTGCGAGTTCCCTCCTTGTGGCTCACCATCCTTAAGCATTTTATTTTGATTTATGTTTTGTTTAGCTGGACTTCATTATCTAGTAGTTTCCCTGGGGAGCACCAGAAGTATTCTGTGTCCTGAGTTCTAGCATATTTGAAAACTTATTTAGCAATAGCCTGCGTAACTATAAAATTCTTGGCTAACACCTTTCTGTGAAACACCATCCCATTGCATTCAGCATTATGGAGAATCTCAAGGCCCTCTGGTGTCCTGTGTCCACTAACCTTCATGTTCCCTGCATGTGTGTTTTTCCCCTGTTAGGAATAAGAACAGTGCAATTTCTTTACAGACATGCCTTTAAAAGAAAAGATAAGAAAAGCATCGTATGTACAGTCAACCTCCCAGTTCATCTCTCCTCTCCACTGAGGACAACGTTTCTTCTAGTATGTCTTTAAATATATTATTTCTTCAATGAGAGGATCAAGAGGGCTCAACTTAGGACCTGCCTTCTTTAATCTTTCTTTTCCTCTTTACATTCTTTATGATCAGACAATCTATCTTGTCCTCCTTACTAATTGAAGTAAAACTGCATATTATATGTCTTCATTTTTTTAACACACTAGTTCTGTTTTTTTCAATCTCTGATTCATTCTACTTTTGGTCTTTAATTTATTTCCTTAAATAAAACTTTTGTCCCTTATGTGTGATCTTTCTTATCTTGTCCTGATTTCTTATTCTCATTTTTTTCAAATTCGAGTTTTCCCTAGAGTTAAGCAGTTACAGTATATATTTTGCACAGAAATGCACTTTTTCTCTTTCCTCCTGTGTTCTTTGCATTTATGTGTCCATCCTGACATCTGCCTCCTGTGTGTTTCCATTCTTCCTTCCTTTCTACCTTCCGTCTTTCCTTCCTCTTTCCACTCTAGTATTTTTGTCTAGCTGCCATGTCATTGGTTTTCATTTCATCCTCTGTGATGTCTCCTCTTTCCTTGAATGTGTAGGGGGAGGAGGCTTAGTTTTCATTCACTCCCTCTTGCCGCATCTGAGATCTCTTTGTCCTCTTCTCTCAGTACTGCAGACTGGGTGCTCATCGATACTTCTTTGCTGCTTGAGTGGGAGGAAAGAGGAAGCTCAGACAGCGCTGTCAGCTGCAGCATTTGTAGGCTTTCTGCTTCTTTTCTACAACTTTGTTCAGAGTCCAAAACTGGAGTTTATTTTGCCAAATTAAGATATTTCTGTCCCTCCAGCTGGGAATTATCGAGGTTTGGAGTACCAGTTTAGGATGGAATTGTAGTGAGAGTCTGTCCAGATGTTTATTGTCTAGACTTGACCCACCCCTTCCAGGGGCCATCTGCTCTCAGCCAGGAGAAGGAAGAAAAGGATAGATGGAATCCAAGAGTTTTAGCCCTTGTGCTGTTCTCTAGAGTGGTTCGTGTGGAGCTTGGGTTGAAACTCTCCACAGCTCCTGCTGCTCACTCCACCCAAAGAGCTTGCTCTGTGTGTTGAGTTGTTTTACATCTTCCCTTCTGATAAGCCCCAACATACTGCTCAAGTGATTCTGATACAATACCAGATACCCATCCCTCCTTCCTTCCTCCTCCTCCTTGTCATGGAAAGCCCAACGCCAATGCGGGCAGCATTTTCTCTTCTCTTCTTGGCAGTGTTGGTATTGTAGAGTGTAGAACTTTCTAGAGAAACTTTCCTCCTGACATTCCTCTGCAGGCTGTCTATTTACTCATTCCACCCACTCTTTCTTGTTCTGTGCTCTTGTATTCTTAGAAGTTTCATTATCCTTATCCAGAATCCATCTGTTTTTAAAGACAGGGTTTCTCAGTGTAGCCCTGGCTGTCCTGGAACTCACCCTATAGACCAGCCTAGCCTCAGAGATCCCTTCAGAGTGCTGGGATTAAAGTCATGCACCAGTACCTCCTGTCAAAATTTATCACTTAAAAATATTTTGCTTGTATGAGTGTTTTGTCTGCATGTGTGTCTGTGTACCCCATGCACATCTGATGCTTGAGGAGCTGATGAGCCCCCACATGGATACTGAGACTCAAACCCAGCTCCTTTGCAAGAGCTCTTAACCACTGAGCCAACTCTCCATCCCCAGAATCCATTCTCAAGCCAGATGTTGAGATGCATGCTTGTAATCTCAGCATGCAAGTGGCCGAGACAAGAGGATCAATGCAAGTTGAAGGCTGGCCTGGACTATTAGTGGCACTCTGACTCAAAGCAAACAAACCCAACAAACCCCCTGTTCTTTGAAGGAGGAAGAAAGGGGAATCAAAGGCAGGGTACCCCATTTATTTCTAGGAAATTCGTCTTTAGCCATTATTATTGTTTTCAATGCTTCCTTTCTCTGTATTTAAACATTGTTGGCACACACAGAATTGATATTATGCTCTTGAGCTGTTGATTTGGTTGCATTAAGGGAAAGGGCATTTGGTTCTGGTGTCCAGTTATGTACGACCCTGCTATTTTATGAGCTGGTAGCCCTAAATTAGTTTCTTTTTCTCATTTTTATTTTTGTTTCTCCTTCTTCCTCTTATCTTCCCTCAACTTAGAGGAATATTTTATGTAGAAGCCCCTGGTATGTCCTTCATTTGGCATTAGATTCGATGTTTCAGACACACATACAGCATCCTGGGGAGCCCCCTGCTTAACTGGCTTTCTGCTAAGTATGGCAGAGGTACCCAGATGCAGCGCATGGTCACAGGTGACACATGGAGCTGTCAGTGAGCAGCAAATGCCAGCAGAAAACCCGAGAGTTGACAGGAAGCTACAGAATCAAGTAGTCTAGTGTTACACCTAGAGATGCAGTGCTGGCTATCCTATCCATGACAGATGGCCCTGTAGCCTGTGTTTGAATAACTGAAATATCAAGGAGTCTGTAATACCAGTCTGTTATTGAACAGGCTCAATCTGTTAGGAACATACTTACTGTGAAGCCAGCTGTGCCCCCTCCCCTCGCTGCTTGGTCTCCCTTGGTGATGGGAATCCCGGTCTTAATTCCAGCCAGATTAGCGGTAGGTACAGCCTTCTGTCCGAACCTCTGGCCTGGTCTGCAATTCTGGAAAACAGACAGGCAAATTTGGAACAGTACTAGGTCAAAAGCCATGGCAGACAGTGAAAAATATGGGTGGCCCGCCCCATGAAAATGCAGCAGCTCACTGGACAGATAGGGATCCTGAGGTGGTTCGTGTGAAAGATGTCTGAGGTTTTCACTCCACCCTGAATATGCTGTGAGAGCACAGTAAGGCTCAGCATGTCTCTCTTTCGTGGATGTGAAGGTCAGTGCCCAGGGCGTTGGCCAGTGTTCTGGGTTAAACTTGCTAGAGTACATCTCAGTCTCTCCAACAGCAACAAGGCAGAATCTCTGTAGGCGTGGGATGGGGTCTAGAGACCATGAACCATAGGATTCCTCAAAGAG
Organism: Rattus norvegicus; assembly: GCF_021556685.1. Lineage (NCBI taxonomy): Eukaryota > Metazoa > Chordata > Mammalia > Rodentia > Muridae > Rattus > Rattus norvegicus. The sequence continues at coordinate 177,959,048 of NC_141534.1, read as the reverse complement.
CAACTGGGAAATAGGAGGCAGATCCAGGAAAGAGCTGGTTTGCCGAGGGTGTGGGAGCTGCGGGAGCAGAAGAGAGATTGATGGTTTGCTCTTTCTGTTTCCCGGTTACAATCCTGCATCACTTCAGGAGCTGCGCGTGCTGTTTGTCGGCTCTGTTGACTAGCAGACGTCCATATTTCTGAGACCTGTGACAGGGCTCGTGACCTTAGCTTTATCCTGGAAAATACCCACTTCTGTTACTATCGAGTGGCAAACCGGATGCTGATTTCTAAGTAGGAGTTAGAAGTTGGCGCTTTTGAATTTATTTGGGAAAAAAATTATCAGTCAAGAAATTCCTTTAAGAGCCTGCCAAATAGAGAGGTTTTCCCCAAACACCATAACCAAAGAGCCAACCAGCTTCCAGTTGCAGAAACCAACCTCTAAATGCTGACACAGGACCCTATTTGACACTGGGGAGTTATGGGAAGAAAGGAGTGGGGACAGATAGATGTTGGTTTGCCATCAGGCTGTGCCATTTGTGATGCCTGTAATCTTCAGCAAGCTACCGGCTCTACTGAGCCTTATACTATACACCCGCCATAAGGGATGGTTAAGAAGCAGCTTAACTGTGAGGGGGGTAAAGTAAAATAGAAGACAATTGATAAGGTCTCTGGCATGTAATAAAGTGCTTACGAGTGCTAACAGTGTTCCCGGAACCTGAAGCTGGCTGCCATACTGGTATGATTTGAAAGAGGCATTCTATAAGGAAAACTCTTATTTTCCAGGAGTCTCATCTGAGCTTGCCCCAGCAGCTGAGGAAGAAGAATCAAAGAGTGGTCTGGATGTGATGCCCAACATTTCTGACATATTGCTACGTAAACTTAGGGTTCACAAGTCACTCACTGGAAGGTAAATCAGAACATGAGCTTTCTAAGATCATTCGGGGGCCTGTGTGCTAGAGCATGGGTGGAACACAGCAGAATATCAGTCTTGGTTTTCATCCTGAAAGGAATGCAGTCCAGTGATTCAGGCAGGGCTGACATACCCCAAACACAAAGTACAGGATGGGCCATGTTGGTATTTCCAACTTCAAGAGTATATGGAATTCACAGGCAAGAACCTTTGAGGACATGAGGGTCACCAGAGGTGAGAGTGGTAGGCTTTGGGTCAGGGGACTTACATTTCAATCCTGATAAACCACTTAACTGTGGGACAGATGGAGAGATGTACAACATCCAAAATCATGTGAAGGACTGAGCAAAAAGCCCCCGAGACTTCTACTGACAGGGAGAAAGTTCCTTTCCTTTCTGAGTTTTGGCCTCATTACCTATACAACAGTTGTAAGTTCTCTGCCATTGGTAGGATGCACTAAAGAAGACCATCTGTGGGCAGGGCTTGGGACAGTGTCAGCACAGAACACATCCGTTCTAGCTGGATTAGAAAGTAAAGAGTGGGGATTTGAGATGACGAAGTTTCTAGGAGCACCATGAGATAATGCAATCCAGAGAACGATCTAAGTGAGACACGGGGGAGAGAGTCCAAGAAGACCTGTATGACAGGGTAGTCAGGAATCCAGGTCACAGTGACAAGAAGAAGCCACACATGCAAAGACTTTGCTGAACAGCTTTCCAAACAAAAAGAAGTAGTTTTAATAAAGGTCGGGGAGACAACTGGTAAAACACCTGCAAAAGAGATGGCTCAGGGGATAAGAGCACTGGGTGTTCTTCCTGAGGTGCTGAGTTCAATTCCCAGCACCAGAATGGTGGCTCAGAATCATCTGTAAGGGATTGATGCCCTCTTCTGTCATCCATGCATGCATGCAAATAGAGCACTCATAAACACAAAATACAGAGCACAGTGAAGCTACCTTAGTAATACACAAACACCAGCTCAAAATGGACCACAGACCTAAGTGTAAGGGATGATACCGTGGGACGCTTAGAGGAAAATGCAGGAGGCAGGCAATCCTCACGAGCCCTGAGCTTGGGTTAGTCCACGCTCTCCATTAGACAGGAAAGCAGAAGCAGAAGGTTTACAAAGAACAGGTGAAAAATAAGTTGCCATCACCATAATCCTAAGCCTGTGATGCCGATGCTGTTCAGAAAGTGGAAAGCGACTTATGGAATGGGAGGAAATATTCACGGATCATTTACCTGGTATGGTGCACAGTTCTATAAAGAATTCTTGTGATTTGACAAAATTAAGGTTTCAAAGAGAGTGCACAAAGGGTACCTGAGAAGATACTCCATCACTCCCTGTTGTCTTGGAGGCCCATGGCTCTGCCTCCTTGCTGTCAGGGCAGGACCAGCTGTGTCATGTGACCACGTGACCAACATCACACCACCCTAGTCCTTACTGTTTGTGTGTGTGTTCTGTAGCTCCAAGTAGAATGTGAATCACCGAAGTTGAAAAATAAGCTTGCTTAATTATTTATGGAAAGATGTAATTTTCATTTAATAGCCAAATGAACCTAGGTGTCAGAAGCACATTCTAAGCACTTTGATAACCCCCACCCCCACCCCAGACAGTATGTTCCTGCTCTACATCACAGTGAGAGAGCATGTGGACCCTGAGAGGACAGGGCCTGTGATGAGAATTGTAAGCACATCTTTGTCACTGTTTGTCCCCATGCTCTGTTTTCTGACGGCTTGATGGCCACAGGGTGTTGCTGTCTCATCCTGACAGGAAGGCTCTTGCTGTCCTTTGTCAAGGGTGAGAACAAGCCCTTTGCAGAAATGGCTGACCCCTCTACCTTTGCTCTCAGGGTCTCTCTGTACCCATACAAGGGAGGAAAATTGTGTTTCCTGGGAAGTTTACTGATGGTGCATTTGCTCGCCAAGTCCTGTGACGAGAGTTGGACCCCTCTTGGCCTCCCCACCCAGCACAGGAAATCGCCTGTGTGGTATTTACGTTATTTGGGCTTCCAGTGGGGCCAACTTTAGTTACTAAGAGCTGCACAGGCAACCACATGGAGTGGCTGTGCAGATAAGGAATCTGTTGACTGAGACAGGCTGTGGGAACCGCTCGGGAACCTCTCAGAAGGTCACCTCTGTGTCAGCTGGTACTCACCTGCCACCGTGACACCAGGGCTTGGAGGCTTTTGCCGCAATGAGCTCTACCAACCCCTTTCTTACCTCGCAGTTTCTGGACCAAGTAGATGTTTGTCACGGTCCTCAGAGTCTAGGGAGGAAGGATGAATCTCTTCAGAGCTAGAGAAGCCCTCAAAAGCTACAGTTTGCCTCACACACATAGTGACAAATGCATGCATGTTTTCCAACTTCTCACAGCCTATTGGTGAACAGTAATAATAGCCAAGGTACCTTATACAGCTAATTTGCAATGGACATTGGTTCCAGGACCCACACAAACGCACACCACACAGATACCAAAATACTAATGCTCGAGACCTTGTATAAAATGGCATAGTGCTTACATATAGTCTCTACGACCCTCTGACACCTTTAAAAATCTCCACATGATTTACAATACCCAATGTAGTGTAGATTCTATATAAATAGGTGCTTAGAGAATATGGCCAAAAGAAGTCTGGATAAATTCTATAAAAACACAGTTTAATATATAGTGGTTGGTTAAAGGAATATGGAACATGTGGCTGTGAAAGGCTGTATTTACACACACAGTACACATATGTTCATGCATACATATGTATATTCCTATAAAAGGCTTATATAATATAGATGCTATCATTCTGATTTTACATATGAGCAAGCTGGAACTTAGAGGGGTCGTAGTGACTGTACTTGGGTGCTAACCCCAGCATCTAATATTCCACACCCCCTCTATAAAGGTCAGTGTTCACAGATGACAGGGAGGACAGAAGAAGAGAGAATCTTTTCTTCTCACCAGCTCACTCCTCTTCTGGAAATGCATGGCCTGTTGGTCATTCAAAGTCACCTCCTGCTTTATTTAGTAAGTTGGATTAAGTTCACTTGTACCTTTTTCTTCTTCACAGCGCCCCTCCGCTCACAGAAAAGGAAGTCGAGGTGAGTGACTCACGGGCTATGTACTGACTGTCTCTGATGATGTTCACCCACACATCCCTTCCTCCAGCCTGTGGCCCTAACGTTCTTACACAGAGTGGGAACAAGTGACTGTGGGATGTTCTGAATATTTGTTGCCAGCCACTGCTGGGTTCCCCAAGTCTGCCTCCATTCATTCTGACGAACGTGGTCAGAGGTGACAAGGTCGCCGAGCTGCCACCTTCAAAGACTGTTAATGTCCCTCGGTGGGCGAGCTTCCATACAAAGTCAGCCAGGAGACTTTACCAGTATACCAGAGTTTGGCATGGAGGACAAAGGTACTCACCTCCTGAGAGTTTGGGCTGCAAGATGTCCAGCTCAGTCGGCCCTGTGAAAGCTCTTGGTGCTGCCTTCCCTGGTTTGACCCCCTTGTCCCAGGGCAGGGTGATGGGTGAGCTAAGAATTTTCATCCTGGTGAAGGGACAGATGGACAAGAAATGTAGCAGAGCTGAGTCAGGAGAGGGTTGGAGAAGTGGCACAGATGAACTAAGGAAGATAGATAACCTGAAGCAACTACCCCTCCCCCCACAGGTAACACAAAGACCTGGAACCAGACATTACTACCCCTCCCCCCACAGGTAACACAATGACCTGGAACCAGACATTACCACCTCAGCACATTTGCAGCCCCACCCCTGCAGCTGACCTCCTAGTGTCTCTGATAAGTAGGTAGATAGAGCAGGACTTAAAGCAGGCGAGACGCCGGGCAATAAACAACTCACCCAAGCTTCCGGTCTGTCTCAGGAGATAACAAGATTGGGTTGGATACAAATATGCCAACTGACCTCAGGACCCTTGGTGTCAGGTGTAGAGAGCTAAGCATTGAGAACTGCTCATAGGCAGAGGTCGGGTAGTGACTCATCACTGCTGTGACTCAAAGCCCACTCTAGTGTTTATGGAGATTGGTCATGCCTGCTCAGTTAAAGTCAGATCTCAGTGGTATGCTAGCCTAACCATCTGCACGGCAGAAGTAGAAGATTTGGGAATCAGATATTCTAAGGTCAAGTCCTCTGCTCTTCATATGTCACCTTGAACAAGTTAATGATGTCCCTGGTCTTGGTCTCTTCACCTGTAAAATGGGTGTAAGAGTCCTTACTCCAGAGAGTTGTTGTGGGGTGAAATGTAGCAAGGTTTACAAAATTCACAGTCATGATGGTCAATAAGGGTCATTCTCAATAGAGCCACCACTATCATCTAGGAGGCAGTTCTTGTCTAGTGATAACTACCATTGGCCATGTTATGTGAACTTCAGAAGCCAGGTAGAGTCAGTGACCACAGAGTATGAGTTGGTGCAACAGCTTAGTGAGTAAGAGTCCTTTGCACGCCTGACAACATCATGATCCTGCAGTAGACAGAACCAACTCCTGGACACCATTCTCTGACCTCTACATGCATCCTGCTGTACACACACACACACACACACACACACACACACACACACACACACCCATGCACATGAACACACATGCACGCACGCACGAGTGCACACACACACACCCCAAAGAAAGAAAGACAAAGAAAGAAAGCTGCTCCCCCTTGCTTCAGGCAGGGCAGATGAAGCAATTGGAATTGAAGACACCTCCCTCCCTCCATTCTTATTTCTTGTGTGGAGTCTGTTTGTCTATTTTTCCTCCCCAGTAGTTATGTGTTACGGTGAGTGGTAACTCCACATCTGATCAGCAGCACCTTTAAAAAGTTCATTCTTGCAGGGACGGAGATGGCTCAGTAGTTAAGAGCACTGGCTGCTCTTCCAGTGGACCTGGGCTCAGTACCCAGAACCAACATGCTGTCTCGAGTTCCAAGAGATCCAACTCCCTCTTCTGGCCTCTGCACTTGTGGTATGCAGGCATACATGCAGGCAAAACACCCACATACACAAAAACCTTTAAAAATTAAAAAAAAATCATTCCTGTATGGCATGCTCCATTTTGGGCTGGAATATTTATTCCTGGATGTTTATCATAACGGATCCATACCTGATCTCGTTTACTCTCCGGGAAGTTACTTAAAGGTGACATAGGAATTTGAGATAACAAAGTTAGAAACTGAAGTTTGCTTTAAATCCACGAGCCTGCTGCTGAGCTGTACTTCTTCAGTTACAGAGGTTTGATGCAGACCTCACATGTTCCCCCTACAATATGAGTCTAAACTGCTCACACTGCTCTGGCCTATCTCAACCCTTATGGGCACTATAGATTCAGGGAAAGGCAGAATGCTATTGTCTTGTCATTACATTTGGCCTCTGGTCCTGGGAAAGGCCTCACCTGGGCCTCGAGGGTTTCTATTTTGGTGTATTTCACCATCAAGCAAAGTTCATCTGCACATGGGGGCCTTGGTGACTAGTTCCAAGAACTCCCGGTAAAAGGGCTTGAGCGAGAATCCCATCTGCAGCTGTGCTGGCAGCAGTGACTCCTCCCAGCACCTCTACCACACTCTTGTTCCCAACAGAACGTGTTTGTACAACTGTCCTTGGCCTTTAGAAATGACAGCTACACCTTGGAGTCTAGGATTAACCAGGCTGAAAGGGAACGCAACTTGACGGAAGAGAACACCGAGAAGGAACTGGAAAACTTCAAAGCCTCTATTACGGTAATTGAAGAGCAGTCATCTCTAAGGGCTGGGCCCAAACTCAAACTTGTTTCGCTAGCAAAGTAGTTTCTGGAAATGAGAAGGGATCCAAGGTCTTGACAGAGTCTTCCTCAAAGGGCCAGGAAGGGCTGAGGAAGAGGTCCTGAGGGCTTGGGCTCAGGTGCCCTGGTAACTCCTTAGGAGAGGGATGGTTGACTTGGATATGACTCCTTTCAGACCAGTCAGATGTAGTGTGCCTCCCCTGGGCTTCTCCTGTATCTGGAAGACACTGTGGCCTGGGCTCGTCTCATGAAAATGAATCCAGGGTTGATATGCTTTCTTAGTCAGCTCAAGCTACCATAATAAATTAACTTAGGCTGAGCGGTTTAAACAACAAACACGTTGTTTCTCTTAGCTCTGGGGAACTAGAAGGCCAAACTCGGGGTTCCAGCATAGGTCCACACTGAGGCTATAATGAGACTGACAACCTCTCATTATAGCCTGGCACTATAGAAAGTAAGGACTCCACTCTAGTGACTTAGTCACTTCCTGAGGGCCCATCTTCCTACCTGCACATTGGAGTTAGGCTCTCGGTTTGAGGACCCTGGGTGATATTCCTTGTCCCTCAGTCCTCAGCATCCATCTGGTACCACTGCGAGCACCGGGAGACCTACCAGAAGCTTCTGGAAGACATCGCAGTCTTGCATCGTCTGGCTGCACGCCTCTCCAGCCGGGCTGAAGTGGTGGGTGCTGTGCGCCAGGTGAGCCCTGTAGCACTTGGTCTTGGCAGCTGGCACTGTTCCACTTGTGGTAATTAGCACCACGACACAAACAGGGACGAGAGTCATTACCTCTTGATGACTGCCTCAGACCAGGCATTCTATACAGGTTGTTGAGATATCCCAATATATTTGGTGCCAACTAAACCCTTGAATGGTTTCCCCAGGAATTGTTATCGGTGGGCATTGACATTTGAGGTAGACTGTGTACCCTGCCTTCCTCTCTAAGAGCCGATCTACAGTAGTTAAGTTAGAGATTCCCTACTGAAGACGTCTGTTGAGCGTTTCCTGTGTGTCTTGTGAGTGTATGTGACTGGGGAAGCTCTCCCTCTTCAGTGTTCTCACAGAAAACACACTCAGCTTCTACTGAGCCAGCATCAGGCAGAGCACGCTTCAGGAAAAAGTGCTGCTTCATTTAATACACCGAGTAACTCTTGTAAAGTGGCTTCCATCCCCCGTCTCTGCCCCCAGTGAAGTTGAATATTCTCAGAAAGATATAGCTTCTAGATGGTGGAAATTCCCCCAAATTCCAAATGTTTTGAGTACCTCCATTGCGTCACAAATAGAAAACAACTAATTTTCTGTAACAAGACAGCCAAAATCCACTAAAAATGGGCAACCTTATCTCTGGTCCACATGTACTATAAGGTACATGTGGAACATAAATGACTTTATTTAGACTTGGGTCCTGTTGCCAAGATACGTCATTATGCATATGCAATATTCCCAAACCTGAGAAAATCCCAAACCTTTTCAGTGAGCATTCTGGGTCAGGGATACTGAAGCTGTTCTAGCATTCGTGAGTGGCAGAGCTGGGTGCTGGCCCAGGTCAGACTCCCCACCTTGGCCACTTAAAGCACATGGAGCCTCCACACAATGTTGCTGTGCCCACTGCTGGAGTTCCCCCAGGCTCTCTCTCTCTCTCATTCACACTGTGGCTCCTTAGAGAGCTCTCCAGGCTTGAGCATGCTGGGCTGTAAACCAGAGCTGCTTACGGTGTCTGCCTATGACTAACGGAGTTCATAAAAAGCACATAAATGTTACACAACACTGTTGTAACCATTCTTGTGCTGCTTGTGTGAGTGGATGTGCTGAGGGCACACCCGTAACCACTGCCTGTGGAATGAAAGGCAGCCAAGCCACCTGGCTGACCCACTCTTGTGTCTTTCTGGAGAAAGGGTGGCTGACTCAGCGTTGTGACCTAGGAATTAGTCCAGCGGGGGACAACACCACCAGAAGGATGCTAGGGAAGAGGCAGGTCTCAGTCCCACATGGTGGTGGGGACATTTCTAGGGAAATCCCTCTAGGATAGACAGAGCCTAAGCTGGGTCTTCTTACAGACCCTAGGGAGTATGGGAAAAGAAAAACACTACCTCCATTATGTAATCCTTCCAAATCTATTTCTAGTTCTTCATGTTATTAATTCTGTCTTTACTCTTCTTTTATTTATTTGTACTTGATTTTTATGTGTTTTTATTTATGTATGAGTGTTTTGCCTATGTGTATATATATGTACCACATGCACACCTGGTGCCAACAGAAGCCAGAAGAGGGCATCAGATCTCCTGGGACGGAGTTATAGACAGTTATGAACTGCCATGTGGGTGCTAGGAACTAAACCCGAGTCCCCTGGAAGAGCAGCCAGTGCTCTTAGCCACTGAGTCATATCTCCAACCCCTACTTATTTACTTTCAGGAAGAATTTAACTATGTAGTATAGTCTGGCCTCAAATTCATGGTGCTCTTGTCTCAACTACCTGGGCACTAAGGTACAGACATTCACCACCATACATGACTTGTATCTTTCTTAATGTGCCCCCCCACCCTGCCTTCTGTCCCCCACCCTGCCTTGTGGTCTCCCATCCTACCTTGTACTCTCCCACCTTGCTTTGTAGACCCCTCCTCTGCTTCTGGTCCCCCACCCCGCCTTGTGCCACCCACCCTCATCATCTGTGTCTCAGCTTTTCCTTTCCTCCTAGCTTCCTCTGGACCGGCTTAGACATTTGCCCCCTGTAGCAGCTTAGACACTGGCTCCCTGTAGCAGCTTAGACACTTGCCCCTGTAGCAGCTTAGACACTTGCCCCTGTAGCAGCTTAGGCATTTGCCCCCTGTAGCTCTCACTCCACAAGTCTCATTCACATCTGTGCTGTCTCTGCTCATGACTCGATCACCCCTCACTTTAACACGGTCAGTAATTCCTCTTTTTCTGCACAGTAAGTCAAGATTCCTTCATCTAGCACATTAAGTTCTTCAGGACCCAGCCCTAGAGCGCTTCTTCCCAGTAAACCCGCATGCTTGTTGGTCTTTTCTATGAAGCAAGAGTTCATATAAAAGTGCTATGCTGACTTGCAGATGCCCTTGTATATGCTCTGTGTCCCAGCATAATATGGAAAGGTGCCCACTTTCATTGTAAAGGATTGCTGTCTGGAGGATAAATCTTCTACTTATAAGTCTGTGAGGAACTGCCTCTGCCCTCTGGAAGCCTTGAAGTTCTCTGGCCTTGGGCCTTGTTCATCCTGCCCATGTCTATGTGCCTATACCCCACATTGGTGGCTTCAGGCCGGGTCCAGAAAGCCATTCCCATCTCTCTCTTCCAGAGTAAACCAATCCCTTCCTCCTCTCACTTTTTACAGCCTGTGGCTGTCTTTGCCCTCCCTGGAATGCCACCTCTTAGCCCAATGCCACAGGCAACAAACTCTCAGGACAGATCTGATCTCATCTGATGGGTCCTTGTGGCCTTTCTATTCTGTCTGAGCTCAGAGTAGTATAGCTGGTACCTTTCTTCGGTTTTCCCCATGCACCTGTGTCCTTGTTTCCTGCAGGAAAAGCGCATGTCAAAGGCCACGGAAGTGATGATGCAGTATGTGGAGAATCTGAAGAGAACGTACGAGAAGGACCATGCTGAGCTCATGGAATTTAAGAAACTCGCAAATCAGAATTCTAGTCGCAGCTGTGGGCCCTCTGGTAAGAACCAGGTTTCTGTCCTCATTGTGAGGTCAGGTCCCCCACGGTGTTCAGCTTGGGCCTCAGGGATCAGACAGCTTCAGAGGCTGTATCTGGGTGGTTAAAACCCCTTCACCTCTGCCCAGAGCCATTCACAGGGCCTTGACAGCAGCTGCTTCAGTGAGGATGGGGTCCTGGAATCAGAAACATAAAAGGTACCAAGGGTTTCCCAACTCCTGACAACTAACCAAAGCGGCAGATGTCAAACATACTCTGTGACTGACTCCACACCCCTCGGGATTCCCCCTTTGGACTTCACAGGCTAAGAAATTGGCCTTATTCTAGAAAGCATGAAGGGTCCAAGACTTTCCATCAGGCAAACATGCCCATTGAAGTGGCTCACTCCAAGTGCAGTCCATCACTTACTTACATGACTGAGCGAATGGGCATCCCTAGTCCAAGCTGGCCTCAAACTCATAGTGTCGGCAGAAATGCTTAAGCATTTCAATCAGGGGATATTTAATTTTCCCAGTCACCCAAAAGAGTAGAACCAGAAGACATTCAGTATCTGTGAGAACATTGCAACAGTCTGGGTCAGGGATGGAGTCCAGGCAGTGGGGCAGAATAAAGGCCTAAGTAAGGAAGCTATTCCTGCGACAAACAGCAGATGCATGGGTAAGATGCACACTTCAGTGATTCTCTTCTTAATGTTTTAGAAGTTCTATGAAAATTGGTGTAAGAAGACAGAAGGGCCCACCTGAGCATGCTCAAGAGAGTCAAGGATGGATATTTCCAGGGAGGTCACCTGGAAGTAAAAGGAGGAGAGAGAGAGGGAGGAGGAGGCAGAAGAAGAGGAGGGAGAAGGGGAGGGAGAAGAGGATGAAGATGATGGTGGTGGTGATGATGAGGAGGAGGATGGGAGAGGGGAGCATGGGGAGGAGGGGGAGGAGGAGGGAGAAGAGGAGGAAGAAGAGGAGGGGGAGGAAGAAGAGGAGGAGGAAACAACAGTGGCTGTCAGTTTCGAGGTGGAGGAAGCAGTGTGTATAAGATATGGAGGGGGAGGGTGGGCAGAAGGAAACAACATGGGTGACACAGGTTGCAGTGCTGGAGTGATGCTGAGAGGTTGAACATAAGCCTTGGCACATCAAGACCACCTTCCAGGCCACAGTAACAACTATACCTTTGTCCTGTAGGAGCAGGGAGTCCGTGGGAAGCACCTCACAGGACATAGCCATATTTTGTTTGTGCTACTCTGACTTGAGCAAGCACAGCGTGTTTGCAGAGTCTCGATGCTGAAGTAGGGAAAGATGAGCTCAGAGGTTCTTGCTCAGTCCAGGAGGAAAATGACAGTGCATTGGACAGGAACCTCTCTCTGGGTGCTGCCAGGGCTGTGAGTCTGGTCCAGGAGGGTGCTAGCTGGAGCAAACAGCTTGTCACATCAGGAACTCCTGGGAATGCAAACATCCGTGTTACCAAGAACAGGAGGAGGGAAAGTAAAACAGACTGAAAACCTTTATAAACAGGAGCTTCCACAAGCTTCCTGGGGAATATCAGTGAGACTTGCCAGAGTCCAAAAGGCCATGTACACGTGCTCAGGGCTGGCCACTTCAGACCTCGGCAGCCAGGTTCCCCAGCCACCAGGCATCTGGGCCCCTAACAAACTGCTCTTGGCTACGAATGAGGAGTCGATTCCAAGAAAATCCTAGCATGTTAGTTTGGGTAATTATTTCTGTACAAGGTTCACGTCCCCTGCAAACCAATGTACCAGAATTTTGAGGATGAAGTGATTGTCATCACAGTTGGAATTTTATAATCCTAGCACCTGGGAGCCAAAGACAGGATTACTGTGAGTTTGAGGTCAGCCTGGGCTATAAAACCAGAACCTGTCTAAAACAAAACCCAAAATGCTCCATGGGATAATTGGTTACCCAGGGGTCTCATTCGTCCATTCTAAGATGCTTTTTTGAGCACTTTTGGTATTCCCCACATAACACCCCAGTCCTGGTGCTACAACAAAAGGAATCAGACTTCTTGGGCTGGGGAGATGGCTCAGTGGGAACCATGCTTGTCATGTAAGCATGAGGACCTGAGTTCAGATCCCTGGCTCCCCTGTGAAGAGCCGGATGCAGCCACACAGATCTGTTACTCTGAGTGCTGGGGAGGAAGAAATAGGTAGGTTCCCAGCGCTTGCTGACTAGCTGACTAGCTAGTCTAGTGAATTGGTGAACTCTGGGTTCAGTGAGAGGCTCTGTCTCAGAAAAAATGGTGGCGAGCAATAAAGGGAGATACTCTGGCTTCTAAATACATGTTCTCCCTCTCATACACGGCACATAGCCACACAGGCATGTACATACACCACACTCACACACAGAGAAATACAGCAAGCAGACTTCTGGGGTGAGACGGGCTCCGTAAAGTCCCATGATCCAGTCTGGGGGCTAGGAAAGTGCTAGCAAGACCAAAGGGCTTCAAGAACCAAGTCTTCCAAAGAATAATGGTTGGAGATATTTGGTCCCACTGTGATTTTTCCAAGCTCTTTCTCCGCTGTGGTTGCCGCAGAGAGATGAGCTTCGGTGAATCTCAGTCAGTGGTTGTGTCTGTGTGATGTGCCGTGGCCATTCTCCCTTGAGCAATCTCTTAGAAGTATAAATACTAGCTGAAAGAGGGGGCACTATTTGTAGAGGGAAAGAGGACCGGTGGGCAAGGGACAGGGAGGGCATTCAGGTGGGCAGACATGAGCCTAGTAGAATGACATAAATGCGTGAAATGTTATAATAAAATATATTCTTTTGTTTTCTAATTCAAAATCCAATGAAAACATTACTAGATTAGAGAAAGTAAATATTTATAAATACATTATTTTCAAGTAATTCATTGACCTAGTCATTTAGTGGGTTATGCTAATGGTTGAGATTAGTCGTACACTGATTGCCAAACTTGGTCTCTCTTCTGAAATATATCTATAATTTTATAGACATCAATTGTTTTATCTCAGAGTTTTGATTCATAGTTGAACACCCTGTCATGCATCTGTTAAACATTAATACTTCTATTTTGTAAATTCTCTGATTATCCCAGCTGCAAGATCAGAAATGTATTTGAACTCTTCACATACAGAGATTTTCTTCTGGTTCTGCTTTTTGGGGTGACCAGAAAACTTAAAAATCCTTTATCCAAAATGCTTAAACTTCCTGCCTGACAAAATAAAACAAGACGTCTAAAAGAACAGCTGAGCCCACAAGAAGAGAATAGAAGCAGCCAGAATCAAGAAGAGAACTGAAACCACCCTGACCCCGTGGCTTGCAGGAGCCAGAGCCGCCCTGCTTATCTGGAACTGTTTGTCTTCAATATTATCTGAGAGCAGCCTTGAGTCCTGGTGCCAGAGGGGACAATGAGGTCTGTGTGCAAAGCTAAAGTCCCTAGAAAGGGACTGTGCCTTGAGATAGAATCTCTGCAAGGAATGAAAAGCCTCCCTCTCCAGCCGGCAGAGAAGCAAATACGGAAGCTTGCCCGTTTCACCCTGTACCCTGGGAGGAAACAAAATATTCTCTCCTTCCTCATAGAGAAAGTACATGAGCAACAGCCACAGTGGTGCGATCTGGGGAGAATGGGAAAGAACGGCAGGAGGAGGTCTCCAGGAGCTCAGTCAGCCGCTGCGGAAAGGCACACACTGCACCAGCATACACAGAATCCTCCATAGGGTCTGGACGAAGATGAGTTCACAGCCCAGATATACAATGGAATGGTCCACCGTGAACACAAATCGTTAGATCCACCAAATATAAGATCACATCTACGAACATCAGATAGTAAAGTAATCAGAATTTTAAAATCAGCAGAGACATGGAAAGGCAGATGGAAAACACAGGACCGAACAATAGTTATAACAGAACTAGAACTCCTGAAAACAAGAGGTCAGGCAGGGGTGAGGGAGACTTGGTGAGTGCGATTGCCATGGTAGAGGAGGTTTCTCAGTATTCTGAATTCCTCTCCCCTGTCTTATTTTTCATCCCCTGGAGCAGTCCTTACTAATGCTGCAGCCCTTTAATACTGTTCCCCATGTTATGGTGGCCCCCAACCAGAAGATTTATTGTTGCTATGTCACGACTGTAATTTGACTGTTATGAATCATAATGTAAATGTCTGACATGTAGGATATCTGATATGTGACCCCTTGAAAGGGTCGATTGTTCTCCAAAAGGGTCTTGATCCACAGGTCGAGAAAACATTCTCTAGAAGATACATCAGGCATTGTGGAGGGCTTTGGGGATGTGCCAAGTCACGTCTGGCCTGAACCCCATAAAAACTAGTGTGCACATGGCCTTGGTTTTCTTCCTCCACCCTTCCAGAATATTAACCTGTTCATCCTGACTGGAATGTTTGAGAGAGTTACCCAGAGTGCAGTCGAATGGATACAGTGATTAAAATGCGAAAGAAGGTGTTGGAGACACAGGGTATGAAGGAGAGTACAATCCATTTGCCACAGGGTCTGTAAGGGGAAAATTAGGCCCAGAAAATCTTCAAAGAAATAACCTAGCATCTCCCACAGCTAAAGAAAGACACAAATCACTGGATTCAGCGGCACAGTGAAGTCTATCAGGGGAAAAAAATACAATCTGCATGAAATGCAGATGTCAAAAAAGATAAAATGCAGAGTGAAGAAGCGGCCCGGTGGGTACAAACCCTGGCTGTGCAAACAGAGTTTGGATCCCCAGCACCCCCACAAAACTCAAACATGGTGGTTTGCACCTGTAACTCCAGCTCTGAGAATTGAAGACAGGCAAATCCCAGGACCTCTCTAACCAACCAGTCTAGCTGAAGGGGCGAGACCCAGCTTCCGTAAGAAGCCTTGCCTCAAAAAATAAGGTAGACAGAGGTAGGAAAAAATGCCCAGTGTTGACCTCTGCTCTGGCACACACACACACACACACACACACACACACACACACACACACACACGCTTGGGTGAATACATCACAGACACAAAGAAAAGAAGAGAAAAGAAGAAAAGTAAAAGATAAGTGCAGATCTCAAAGCAATGAGAACATTAGAAATAGAAGGCAATTCTCAAGAGCAACAATAGCGCCTGAAAGCAGTGGTCTGACCCCTCAAAGAACTGAGGGGAATAGAAGGGTGGTCATTTAAGGCTTAGGGCTGGGGACGGCTGTAAGAAAGGGGGCTTTTCATAAGTCCCTGCTGAAAGGACAATTAAAGAATATACTAGGTTGGTGGTAGGGAATTGGATCTCAGACTGGCAGGATGCAAGATAGGACAGTGATCAAGGATGTTCATTAGCATGTGAGTGGAGCCAAATAAACATCCAATAAGCTGATTGGATGAGTAACACATAACTGGGGGTACGCAGGGTGACATGGTGACTAGCCCTCCAATTAAGGTTAGCGACAGTTATTGTTTTGAACTCTATTTAGGAAAAGCCTTGGGGATCTTGATTAATTTTAAATTTATTTTTGGTTGCGAGCCTAGCGTTTATCAGTAGAGCGATTTTTCTAGCCCTAATTTTAAATTTGAAGCCAACTGATATCAGAAGTTAGAACCATGTTTTAAAGATTAGAAGTAGTTTCTCAACAAATACGTAGAGTGAGAAAGAAATTAGAAAATAGTCAAGTACAAGAAGATAAGAATGGATTGATTTGCATTCTCCTACATCCTGACTACCAGTTGAACCAGCACCATTTGTTGAATATATTGTCTTTTTTCCACTGGGTGGTTTTGGCTTCTTTGTCAAAGATCAGGTGACCATGGGTGTGTGAGTTTATTTCTGGGTCTGGCTCTGCCAGCACCTGACCAATACAGATGCAGATGCTCATAGCCAACCATTGGACTGAGCATGGGGACCTCAATGGAAGAGTTATGGGAAAGACTAAAGGAGCTGAAGGGGTTTGCAACTCCTTGAGAAGAACAACAATATCAACCAACCAGACCTCCCAGAGCTCCCAGGGACTAAACCACCAACCAAAGAGTACACATGGAGGGACCCATGGCTCCAGTTGCATATGTAGCAGAGGATTGCTTTGTTGGGCACCAGTGGGAGGAGAGGCCCTTGGGCCTGTGGACGCTCAATGCCCAGCACAGGCGGATGCTAGGGCAGTGAGGTGGGAGTGGTGGGTGGGGAGCACACTCATAGAAGCAGGGGGAGGGGGAATGGGATGGGGTGTCATGGAGGGGAAACAGGGGAAGGAAACAACATTTGAATGTAAATAAATAAAATAACCAATAAAAAATTGTTTTAAAAAAAAGTGGTGTGGTGAAACTCATAGAAATTTTCTTGTGTTGTTTCCTACTGTAGCTTATTTAGTCGAGTAACAAGTCAGGGTGAATAAAGTATAGAAAATGAGATGATACAAATAAATACAATTGTGTTAATGATCACAAGAAGTTAGAGACAGTGTGAAGCTGTTCGTTGACAGCTCCTCAGGTTAAAAATCAAAACAAAATGAACTATACAGCTACATGCTTGTCAAGGGCCATACTTAAAATATGGGGCTGTGGAGGACAGACTCCAGGATGTTGGTGAGACTGAACCAAACCCAACAGACCTTAAGGATACTTTTCTGATAATTTTGAACAAATCATGTTTGAAAATATATTCAGGGGCTGGGGATTATAGCTCAGTGGTAGAGCGCTTACCTAGGAAGCACAAGGCCCTGGGTTCGGTCCCCAGCTCCGAAAAAAAGAACCAAAAAAAAAAAAAAAAAAAGAAAGAAAAGAAAAAGAAAAGAAAATATATTCAAAGGGGTAAGGTTTATATTTTTTAAAAATAAGAATACTTCTCATGTATCCCATTGTTTTCTGCTAGTATTCTTATGCAGGTATAGTGTTGAGCACGGAATATAAATTGTATCATTTGATGTACATGATAGGGAGAAAAGTTCTTAAAGTGGTGGCTTCCTTTACCCCGAGTCATGGTGTAGGTTACACACTGAAATGACTTCTAAATAGTGAATTTTGATTCTTAACATCACATCTCCCTTGTTTAGGTCACCAACCATCCCCTCTGAGTGAGCATGGAATGAGTCTGAATGCTTGATGCATGCCGAGTCCTGGTCACACACCATGCTAGGTGACCCCAGAGACACTTCAAACGAAGCCCAGAAATCCAAGATGGGGGCTTTCTGTGGTGTCTGGTGGACTTAGAATAAATGTTTAGTCAAGACAGTCCCTTTGCTGCCGATGATTTTTGTAGAGGGTGAAGCATCAGACAATGAAGAGTTCCCCAGTGCCCAGCTCTTGAGCCATTCCTGCAAGGCCATTTATGACCCATGCATAGCTTGGCTTACTATCTTCCTGTCTGTGTCCTGTTGGTCTCCAACCTGAAACTCACACCAATTTTCCTCTGTTGTTTCTTACTCTAGAAGACGGGGTTCCTCGCACGGCGCGATCTATGTCCCTCACGATGGGAAAGGTATGCATGGCTGAGGAACTTCTGGACTCCCAGAAGAAACATGTCAGAAGTTTTCATGGTCACCCAAGAGGTCATTCACTCTTGGACCTATGGGTACCAGCAGGGTATTCAGCTCTCACACTTGCTCACATGGCCTCGACACCCCATCTTTCTTACTCGGGTGTGGTCTTTCCAGTTCTTCGTTAACTTGAGTGAAATGATGCGTACGCTTTGGTTTTGCCATAGACAGTTTTTACTCACCATCTAGGATGCTACTCAGAGAATGGAGTCTCAAAGTGTTAAATGGGGCTGTGTTGAGAGATCACTCATGACTAACAGCTTTGATTCACTATTCCCACACTGCTTCCTAACATCATCGCCACCCCAAAACCAAATTACCTATTGAATGTTAGAAGTCAGCAAGCTTTCCTTATACCCTCAGAACCATGACTGTTGTTGTTCTCAAGACAGGAGGCTTGAATCACTTCTCTTCCCACAGAACATGCCCCGTCGGAGGGTCAGCGTTGCTGTGGTTCCCAAGTTTAATGCCCTGAACCTGCCTGGCCAAGCCCCCAGCTCATCACCCATGCCCTCTCTCCCAGCTCTGGTGAGTATGGTGTCACCTACCCTTTTCTACCTTTCCCTCTCATGACTACTATGGAGGGGTCGTAGATGGGGACAGGGTCAGCAGGAACAGGACATTTCTGGCATACAATATAGACAAAGGTACACAAACAACCCAACGTAGCCCTTCTGTGAAGCACAGATAGGCCAGGAAGTGTACCACATAAGCAGCTACCTGCTTGAACAAAGCTGTGATTCCTTAAGGAAGGCTTGCTTTTTAAAAAGCACCTTTGTCGGTACAGTGGTGTATCAGATATAGCTGAAGCAAAACTCTGATTACAGAATGGAGTTCATGAACTGGGTCTCACCCTGTCATAAATCACTACACCATTGTTTCTAACAATGAAACCCTAGAAGTAACCCACTGCTTATCAACAGGGGATTGGCAGCAACTGTAAATACCGCCATAAAGAATTTCTGTACAATTATCACCCATGGCTTATTAAGAAGGAATAGCAGCTTCTATATAAAATAAACACATGTATTGGAGTATATGTAATATAATTCTGTTTTGTATTTTAAAAAAATGTACTTTTAAAAATAGAAAATCATGAAAGAAATCTTTTGAAATTTAATAATTGTTCTAGGTTCATTTCGGTTGTATTAAAATATCTTCACAAAAGTAAAGTTAGGGGGAAAAGGTTTATTTGGCTTGCTATTTCAGGCTAGCATCTGTCATTAAAGGCAGGAACTCAGCCTTTGTGTCCGCAGACCAGAAGTGGGTCTTCCTACACCCACAGTGGGCTGGGCCTTCTTACATCAATTAGAAATCTCCCCACAGGCATGACCACAGGCCAAGCTGATCTAGACAATTCCTCAACTGAGGCTGTCTTCCCAGGTGACTCTAAGCTGTGGCAAGTTGATAATTAAAAATTAGTCATCACAATAATGGTTATTTCTGGACAATGATAAAACAAATCATTTAAATTTTTTTATTTTTACGTATTTCTATAGGGTATAAAAAGAAAGTCAAAGAAAAATGTCTATTGCATTCTAGATGAAGACAATTTCAGTATATAAGAAAATCTTTCCACACCTAAAGTCTTTGTGAATCTAGTGAGTTCTCTCTAAAACGTAAACACCTTCCTCCAATGACTTCCCTAATCATAGTGGATTCTAGCACAGCTGTACAGACAGAGGTTCAGTGTGTAAGAAACGGGTCAAATCAAGCTTGAAAGTTCCATGCACCCATAGCTAGCAATCACTGTTAAGTTTCTTTTACCTTGTAAGTATTTTGTCTGAGAAATGAACTTAAACTCCCAAATCACCAATGCAAAGAAACATGAAGGTCCTGGCGCAATGGCTCAGCAGTTAAGAGCACTGGCTACTCTTCCAAAGGACCCAGCTTCAATTGCCAGTACCCACATGGCAGCTCACAACCATCTGTATCTCTAGTCCCAGGGAGGACCCAGTAGCCTGATATGGCCTCCAAGTTCAATACAAGTTCATGGTGCATAGACATACATTCAGGCAAACATTCATACACATGACATTTTCTTTGAAGAGTCTAGAAAAGGCTAGTTAGCAACAGATCTTTTCATAGATACATGGTTTCTGAATGTATACCTTTACATGAGCGGTTGACAATGAGAACTACACTTTAAAGTCACAAAGGTTGCATTGAAACCACTCTGATCACGGGTCCCACCCCAGAATTCTGGAATGGATCAGTACGGTTTACCCTACTGTGGGTGATTTTAGCAGGGGCACAGAGTAGAAAGCCTATGCTTTGACCATACTCACTGCAGGGGATCAGCATGGGGTAACTTCACAGAAATGTTTGCCAGCTAGAGCACGTTGTGACATTAGGCACCTCCTGAGGTTTGTGCTTGGAACAGTATCTGTGGGAGCAGTGACGCTTGTGAGTCCATCCCAAGGAATTCTAACCCCACACTGGCCAGGTAGGAGGCCTTCTGGTACTCAGGAAATGGGACAGAGGAACACTGACGGCTCCCTGCTAGGATGGGGCCTCAGAATGCAGACTGGAAAGCTATGGGGGAGTGGGGAGAAGAATGGAAAGAGAAGGGAGTGTCACAGCCCCTCCCCAGCATCACCCAAGGCCTACCTACCTCACTCATCCTCAGTCCTGTTTCCATCCAGTCTGAATCGACCAACGGGAGAAGCAGCATCTCCACCTCTCCAGTGCTGCCTGCACTTTTGGAAAAGTAAGTTTCTCTGTTTTCCACTTAATATTGGGGATCCTTAAAGATTGCTTTCTTTCCTCACATTCTCAAATCAAAAATGAAATAGAAAGGAACTTAAGTTCTAAGAGAAAGTAAATGGTTCTCTGAGATCCACAAAGGTTTCAGATCTCATATGTAAAAGTCTTGGACCAGGAAGGTACTATAGCTGAGGTCAACTGCACCCTGCCTAAGAGCCCCTGGGAGGTAAAAAGCTTCCTCAGAAATTGGGGTTCCTTGGGACACACACACACACACACACACACACACACACACACACACACCAATTCAACAGGCTTAGATAGCAAGTTCAATGTGGCAGGGTCTATCTCTCTGTGGTCCCCTGACTCTGGCCACTTCGTGGTGATGCCATCACCAAGCTTGTAGCAAATGTCTGCTAGTTCCTGGAATCCTAGACAAGACCATGGGTAGAGGAAGATGGATACATTTTTTCACTTGGGAACAGAATCGTTACATGGTTTAAACTATTGCAGAGGGGGTAAGAATCCCTGAAGGCACAGTAATTTTGGAAAGGGTAAATTCCTTTTGAAAAGTCTTCTATCAAGTAGTGGGAAGGAAGACATATTAGCTCGAGTGCTGAGAGGGCCTCCTGAGACTGGTCTCCCCAGGCCTCCATGCAGTTTGTCTCCTGCTGAGCCAAAGCCTTATGGCTGTTCCTCTGTGATGGGGGGAGATTACAGCTTACTTTTTTTTTTTTTTTATTATCTTGAGTATTTCTTATATACATTTCAAGTGTTATTCCCTTTCCCGGTTTCCGGACAGACATCACCCTCCCCCCTCCCCTTCCTTGTGGGTGTTCCCCTCCCAAACCTCCCCCCATTGCCACCCTCCCCGCATAGTCTAGTTCACTGGGGGTTCAGTCTTAGCAGGACCCAGGGCTTCCCCTTCCACTGGTGCTCTTACTAGGATATTCATTGCTACCTATGGGGACAGAGTCCAGGGTCAGTCCATGTATAGTCTTTAGGTAGTGGCTTAGTCCCTGGAAGCTCTGGTTGCTTGACATTGTTGTACTTTTGGGGTCTCGAGCACCTTCAAGCTCTTCCAGTTCTTTCTCTGATTCCTTCAACGGGGGACCTATTCTTAGTTCAGTGGTTTGCTGCTGGCATTCGCCTCTGTATTTGCTGTATTCTGGCTGTGTCTCTCAGGAGCGATCTACATCCGGCTCCTGTCGGTCTGCACTTCTTTTACAGCTTACTTTTTGAACTTTTCCATTTGCTTCTTGGGAAACATCTGGACCACAGTTTTCCATCTCTTGGGGCTCTCTTCGTGTCTTTCCTCAGTTGGTGGAATGTAGACCTCACTTCTTCTTCTTTACCTTGAAGTGGCTTCCGTTTTCTGCTGCTGGTAGAAGGCTCTGTGTTGTCTGTTTGGGGATGTGAATACTGGTCTCTGTCAGTTCAGAGAAGCTCCCAAACTCTCTGCTTCCAGACTCAACCTGTTCCTCACTCTCAGGATGCATGACTGCCGAGTTCCCACAAAAGACCCGTCTGGTTATTGTCCACATTTGCCCAGTACTATGCCCTTTGTCACCTACCAGCCTATGTCCTTTCTTTATATCCTGGAGTGTATCCTCTTCTTTCCTCTCACTTCCTGTCCACTCCAGGAAAAGTGTCAAGAGATGACAAAAGAGTCACCAAACAAAAGTATCTAAGGTTACAAGTCTTACCACATAGAGCCACGATGCCTAATTCATGGTCTCCGAACCTACAGAGAAATGACCGCTTATACCCTCTGAAATTCTGTCAGCCTTCAACTTTGGGCTCACAAGTCCACTTCAGAGTACTTTCATCCAGGGCCTCTTCCCAGCTCTATGCCTACAGACCCAGACAAAGCAGGAGATCTAGGTCCTTGCTCTCCTCCACAGACTCTCATTCAGAACCAATGCTCAAGCCAGCTGAGCGCTCACGTCTAAGGCACTGGGGATTATTAACAACTCAAGATGTTCTCAGTAGAAGAATGTGCAGGATAGCCCCAAACCTGTAGTGTAACCGAGTGAAGATGAGGGATGGTGGTGCCATTCATAGGCTTGGAATCAGGAGCTACAAGGCCCAAGTGAGACTAGCTAGAAATCGCTGTCGGCTGTGTATACACTGTGCATTCAGCTATTGGAAATATATCCAAATAAAGATGGCTGCAAAGAGGGCGGGGAGGTCTAATGGAAGAGACTCTGGAGACTCCAAATGATAGTAGCTCCTCCCTATGGATTTATAAAAGGTACTAACTTGCTTCCCCCCCCCCTTCAAATGCATAGAACTGGAAGCATAGTAGATCCCCAAGCAGCCAATCATGAAACAATTTGCAAGGGGATATGAATTCATGTCTCCTTTACTTATATACGGATGAAACCTATTCCAGTTTGCCTAGTCAGGTTGAAGAGGAATACTGTGTTATAATGCAACACTCACAGTTGCACTGGGCTTCATGTTAAATGGTTCCCCATTCCTAAGTACTCCATATAAGGGAGAGGGCTGGCTAGGCACATGATAGGACGATCAAGTAGCCAGTCCACAGTACAGAGCAGCTGACAGGACTGTATTTCATGCTAGCTTAGAGCCTTGAGTGTTGCTCTTGCAGGCCACCTCACAACAAACCACTCTTCCACTCATCAAATGTCTAGATGTGTATACATTTAAACATATGGCTAGAGAGAGGTTTTTAGTTACCCTTGAAGATGCACATAGGGGGAGCTGTATGTCTGTGGTCTTTTATTCTTACATTCTTTCGACAAGTGCTCTCAGGTCAGCCTCATGGAATGTTCTCAAGGAGAACCAGTCTATGGGAAAGTCGGATGGGAAGCAGCCTGTTATTCCACGGTGTGATAAATGTTGTCCTAAGGAAGCGTGGTTGCTAAGGGACCAACACGAGAAAATGTGCCTCTAACCCTTTTGTAGCTGTGAATTCAAAGAAAGGCGATGGCAGTGGTGGTGGTGGTGTCTAACCATGTTCTCAGTTAGAACTCATTCTCTGTATGCCAGGCACCTTTATCCTAACTGCTGCCCATTCCTTGTTAACCCTGCCCAGGACCTCATGAGGTGGCTACATTATCAACATCTCTGTCTTATGTACAGAGAGATTCACCCCCTGACCTTACACAGCTAAAAGATGCCATGGCTCATGCTCTTAACCTCCTAATAGAAAACCAGAGGACATTCATTGTGGTTACAGAGGAAAGGGTGGAAAAGGGAAGTCTTTGGGGGAGAACCAGTGAGTAGGTAGGCATGGAGTGTAAAACAGAGCAGGGGATGGGAGGGTGTGTGCAGGACCACTCACTGAGGGACAGCAGAGCTGGGATGCGAGAGCGTTCACAGATTAGTTTCATGAATAGGCCACAAGGCTAGCCTGTCAGTGCCATCTTAGCTATGATCTTTAAAATCAGTGTCTTCTGAGCGCTTGAAGCAACGAGGTCAGTAAATCTATACAGCAGCCTATTCCCATAGTGTTTATATTTTGGAGAACATGATAACCCAGGGTAATTATTACTCAAGAATCTGGGACTAGGGGTGGGGGGAAGAAGGACGTTCCAATAACTCAGGCTTGGGTTTATTGGTTTAAAGGAAGCCACTGAACTGAGACGAGTTAGCAGCATTTCTGAGCCTAAGAGGCAAGACCTGCCTTTTGGAAAGGCTTGAATACTGCTCACCAATAAACTCACAACTGGCTTGGCTCATGATTTACTTTGAACAAACAGACCTCAGGTGAATGAGAGCTGAGCATGGTGATAGACACAGCCACAGTTTAATGAATCACCCAGAAAGAAGGCACAGGATCCCAGGGTGCGGATAAAGACTAAAATTCACTCAATGACCCCTTGGGAGGTCACAGATTGTGCTCGGCCCTCATTTACAGAGTCCAGTATGGATTCTCTTAGACCAAGCCAAGCTCTAGGTTCTCAGGAAGTCCTCGAGTACAGATAGGATCTGTCTTCTTACTAACTTCATATGCAGAGATTAGGCACATCACTGAGGGGTTGGAGTAGCAAAGGAACTGTAGTCTGCACCAGGCACCTTTCAAACTTAGCCTACTCCATTGATCACGGTCCCAGGGAGGGGATGGGAGGGTGTGAAAACATTCTCCCTTTGTTCCGGAAGTGTGGTGACAGATCCACTTTAGCCTGGGAGACAGTAGAACATCAACAACAATCCTACAGTGAAGGAGGGTTTGACCTGAGTCTTAAAGATACACAAGGAGAAACTCCCAGGTAGCCAGAGAAGATACATAAGGAACTCCATGCTTGGTCTAAAAAAAAATCAGAAAATACCGACAACATTTGCATATCACTATATTTGCCCCGCCTCCAATCCCAGCTTCCGGCTTGGTGTGAAACCAAGGCTCCCCCAGCCTCTCATACTTGAAGCAGTTTGTGAGGGAAGAAGCATTGCTGGCTATGGGAATGTGGTGGGAATAGCTTCACTCAGCAGCACAAAGAGCTCCGGAAGAGAACTGACAGGGGGGCCAAGGAAGGAAGCTCATCTTGACACGAAGTGAACAGCCCAACCAGCATCAGAAATGTGACTGTAGGCAAGTGTGGAATTGTTTCTTATCTTCCAGGAAGGAATTCCTCACGAGGACAGTGGCTAGTCCAGCTGAAGCATGGGTCAGCATCACCCTGCAGCAGGGCTAAGCTTGAGCCTTCCCATAAACTAAGTGCTACTAGAGTTGAGGTCACAGTCAGTGCCCTGGCAGCCCTAACAATGCAGGCTCACCCACCTGCCCGCAATCGGCCAATCAAAAGGGCTAAATTAATAGTAGAAAGCAGAAAAGGGTTTATTCAATATGGTTATATTGAGAATTAGAACAAAGAGATCCAGTGACTCTCAGCCCAATATATGTTCAGAGTCCTGACAGAAGGGTTGGGTTTAAGTGAGAGGGCCAGAGGTCTGCATAACTCAACAGTTCTGGTCAAGGTGTGCTTCCTCTGTCACTGTCCCACTACCCTCAGCTCCACTGGCCGACCTGGCAAGTTGCACGTCTTTTTCCAGGAGACGAATTTCCTTTCTGGCTGGCCTAGGCTTCTAAACTTTTCTCCTGCTGGCATGAGATTCCTGAGGAGATTCCACTTCTTGTGGGGAGCATTGTTTCAATAGCCTGATAGCCAAGGGGAAGCCACAGGCATCTTTTCTATTAGAATATTCTCATTCCTGCCAGGCAAGGGTGTGTGTGGTGGGGGGTAGAGTCACAAGCTTGTACAACCTCGGACTGATTAGTTGGGGTCACTGAGCTTGGGGTTTAATCTAGGTCTGTTTCTGGCAAGTTCTCTTCATACCTGTCTAGCTTTAAGGACTGTAACATGGGCAACTATGGAGAAAAGAAGCTAAGAGTATGAAGGCCAAATTTCACTTCCTTTTTTTTTAATTGGATATTTTTTTATTTACATTTCAAATGTTATTCCCTATCCCATCTCCCTCCCCTTC
The DNA here is from genome assembly GCF_021556685.1 of Rattus norvegicus. Lineage (NCBI taxonomy): Eukaryota > Metazoa > Chordata > Mammalia > Rodentia > Muridae > Rattus > Rattus norvegicus. Next base: position 177,933,102 of record NC_141534.1, on the reverse strand, counting down.
TTCTATAAGAGTGTTCCTCCTCCCCAACCACCCCCCCTTCCCACCCCTTGACATTCCCCCCCACACTGGGGGTTGGGGGGTGTCCAGCCTGGGCAGGACCAAGGGCTTCTCCTCCTGTTGGTGCCCAACAAGGCCATCCTCTGCTACATAGGCAGCTGGAGCCATGGATCTGTCCATGTGTACTCTTTGGATGGTGGTTTAGTCCCTGGGAGCTCTGGTTGGTTGGCATTGTTGTTCTTAAGGGTTGCAAACCCCTTCAGTTCCTTCAATCCTTTCTTTTAATTCCTCCAATGCAGACCCTGTTCTCAGTTTAGTGGTTTGCTGCTAGCATTCACCTCTGTATTTGTCAGTCTCTAGCTGAGTCTCTCAGGAGACAGCTTTATCAGGCTCCTGTCAGCATGCACTTCTTGGCTTCATCAATATTATATATATATATATAATCCCCAGGTGGATATTATATATATATATATCCCCAGGTGGGACAGGCTCTGAATGGTTATTCCTTCAGTCCCTGCTCCAGACTTTGTCTCCATATCACCTCCTATGAATATTTTTGTTCCCCCTTTTAAGAAGGAGTGTAGCATCTGCATTTTGGTCATCCTTCTTGAGCTTCATGTGGTCTGTGGATTGTATCTTGGGTAATTCAAGTTTTTGGGCTAATATCCACTTATCAGTTCATACCATGTGTGTTTTTTTGTGATTGGGTTACCTCACGCAGGATGATATTTTCTAGTTCCATCCATTTGTCTGTGAATTTTCATGAAGTCATTGTTTTTTATAGCTGAGTAATATTCCATTGTATAGACATACCACATTTTCTGTATCTGTTCCTCTGTTGAAGGGCATCTGGGTTCTTTCCAGCTTCTGACTATTATAAATAAGGCTGCTATGAACATAATGGAACATGTGTCTTTGTTGTATGTTAGAGCATCATTTGGGTATATGCCCAGGAGAGGTATAGTTGAGTCAGATAGTACAATGTCCAATTTTCTGAGGAACCTCCAGACTGATTTCCAGAGTGGTTGTACCAGTTTGGAATCCTACCAACAATGGAGGAGTGTTTTTCTTTCTCCACATCCTCACCAGCATCTGTTGTCACCTGAGTTTTTAATCTTAGCCATTCTCACTGGTGTGAGGTGAAATCTCAGGGTTGTTTTGATTTGCATTTCCCTGATGAGTAAGGATGTTGAACATTTTTTAGGTACTTCTCAGCCATTCGATATTCCTCAGCTGAGAATTCTTTGTTTAGCTCTGTACCACATTTTTAAATAGGGTTACTTGTGAAATCTAATTCTAATCTAAGTCAAATCTAATTCTTCTACATGCTGACCACCAGTAGGACCAGCACCATTTTTGAAAATGCTGTCTTGTTTTCACTGGATGGTTTTAGCTCTTTTGTCAAAGGTTAAGTGATCATAGCCTATACTCAACAAAACTGGAAAATTTGCAGGAAATGGATAATTTTCTAGACAGATACCAGGTACCAAAGTTAAATCAGGATCAGATAAACCATCTAAACTTCTAAACTTATAACTCCTAAAGAAATAGAAGCAGTCATTAAAAGTCTCCCAACCAAAAAGAGCCCAGGATCAGATGGGTTTAGTGCAGAATTCTATCAGACCTTCAGAGAAGACCACATTTCACTTCTAAGATATAAATATATTCAAGAGATAGCGCCCATCCCTGGCCTTGACTCTAATTGTATTTTTCTTCACTTGCTCCAGTCAAAGGACATATAGGAAACTGCACATCAGGCAAAGGTCTCGGGAAAGGGAGTGGAGAATACAATTTGCAGGAAGAGAAATATTATGAATAGCTGGTATTTTTAGAGCATTATCTTCCTCGTTCATGATGGCTTTTGGTTTCCAGTCTAATGAAGGAAAGCTAAGAGATAGAAACTGAGGCCAAGAGAAGGAAGCACGCTGGAGGGTTGGACCCTGCCTAAGGAAAGGCAGTGGTGACCTTTTAGCTCCCTGCTAGAAGCTCATCTTACAGTACTTGCCTTGTTTCTGGGTTCCTCCATGCCACTGTCACTCCTTGTGGGGTTAAGGGCACCAAGATGGCTGCAGAGTGCATCTGTAGGGATGGTGTGTCTCTTAGGCTGCTTCCTTTGAACTTTCAGTCCCGTTCATTCATTAGACAGGCTCCAAGTATGCCCAACCATCCTGAGGTGATTGGCTAGTGTGCTTATTTTCCTACTATTCTACATGATGCTTGTATTTCTTGCTATTTCTTGGCTCTCGCAGATCTCTGTCCTCTCACTCTCTGAAGAAGACCTGGCATTGCTCTTACAAACAACATTTCTGCTTTGTCACTAGGTAGGAGACAGCTCACGTTTTGTCAAATCCCCACTGTCCTTTGCTTCTACTCGTCCTAATTAAGGAGAGGTTTCTCTTTTCTGAGGTCTCAATTGCTTTAGTTAAAGGTAGTGTCCCTTTGGCTGCCTTCTCTCATTCCCTCTGCTGTACCTTTTCTCCTTATGTTTGAATTTGCTTGTACCCTAGAGCAGTCCTGCCAGTGACTCCCTGCTCCCCTCCCTATTCAAACTGTGGCTGTGCATTTCTTACCTCCCTTTCTCCATTAAGCCCATTCATCCATTACCTCAAGGCTCCGTGTGAGCCCTGCATATCACACCCCCCAGGGACACAGTTTCAGAAGACACAGTGAAACACACTGAGCCCTCTCTCCCTGACCCCAAAGCCTCCTCTCTCTTCCTGCGTACACCTACCTCTCTAGCTGCTACTTTTGTCATTTTATCCCGGTTCTCTCTCCTCATGCTCTCTCCTTAAGTCACCATCTGTTCTTTAATGTTCTTATGACATCAAGCGACTATCTCTAGCCAAGAGCTCATCTCTGCCTTACTTGGGCATCTCCAGCTGTCCACCCAATATCTGTTCCTGGACATCTCATATGCATGACAATTTATTCAGCTCCAAACTTAGCTCCTGCCATATTGATTATTCTCAGCAACTCGGGTCTCCCAGCATCCCTTGCATCTTCAAGTCTATTTATCTTCTACCTCTCGCCTCAGATGATCTTTGCACAAATGTCTCATCTTCAGAGAGGTCTTTTGTGGCCATCCACTTTTTGTGACCACGCTCTCTTCGTCATTTTCTGTCACTGAATAGCTTCTTTCCTAAATATTATAGTTCATAGTTGATATCATTTCCTTTTCCTTTTGCATAACTCTACATTAGAAAAAAGGAGAAAGGTTTCTCCCTTCCTTCTTACAATCCACATCGCCTTGTACCTGTAACCTTCTCATACTCAATACACAGTTGACAGAATAAGTGAAAGTCACGAGGCATAGGACAGACTGTAAGAAATGAAGGACCCAGATGTTTCCACCTGTCTCCTTGTGGCAGTGCTCCGTTGCCTGTGCCACTTGCCTGTCCACTCAGAGCACTTCCTCAAATAAGAATAAAGTTGGATTTGGGGATACAAGGCTAAAGAAGCTGATAGGGTGCCTGCCTCCTCAGTGGTCTGGGGAAGATTCATGGACTATGTCTTTATGCAAACTCGTCTCAAGGTAGATGTTTTAAACCCAAGAGCCAGTGAAAGAGCCCCAGGTTCTTCTTTGAATCAGGAACCAGGCCAAAGACACAGTCTGTCTGCAGATGTGCATTCTCTCCCTGCAATGACACCCTGCACTTCCCTCCTCTCACAGTGGAAAGACAAATGCAGAGGCTAACTGTGAAGTGTGCGCCCCTGTGCCACTCCCAAGCTACCCTGAGGAGACGAGCCAAGAGGCCAAGGCCAGAGCAGAGGAAGAAGCCTACAACAAAGGGTGAGTCAGACCTTGCCATCCCGCGGGCACCTGGCAGGTCTCAGAAGAGAGCTTCCCACACCCTGGCTTGCTTCCGAGGAGTTTTTAGGAAGCAATCAATGAGCCCAAAGCCTCTCCTTCAATGAAGATGGCTTACCCAGGGAAGCAGTACACAGACAATGGCTAGACTTGACTAAACTTTTCTCTTTCAGGCACGATGCTTCTGCCTAGAAACGTCTAAGCATCAAGGTCCTGAGCTAGGTTGTTCTTGGTGCTGCCTGAGGCTTCCTGACACATGTGCAGATCTGTCATGTTATTGCCAACAGTGCCCAACTGTGCTTCCTAGAATTGCCCTGGTCTTCTGTGTAAATTGGGCTCCTCCTCACCACTTCCACCCTTGCCTATCTGTGAATGAGTTGCATTAGCAACCAGGGCCAGCTAACAGGCACTGGGAGAGCACTGAGCAGGATCAAATGTCCAGGAATCAAGATAGAAGCTCACTTTTAACCTAGCATGGTGTTCCATGGTGTCCCATGGTAAGAGGTTTAGCTTACCATGGGCACAGAACCTCATGGTATCCGTGTGGTTGTCACTCAGTCATGGGTGGAATTGTTCCGATCTAACTAATGAAGTTAGACACCTGGCTGTCTGACAAGAGAGCATGTTGTATTCATGGAAATATGTGATCCCAAGAATCACTAGAGGCCTTTAAGGAAAGTTCTTCCCCAAAACAGGAGAGCAAAGTCCCTCCATTGGTTCTGTCAATATTTTCTGGGTACCTCCCTATGTCAAGCCCTGGCACATCTGAGATGAGGGAGCCCCTAAAGTTGAAACTCTTAGGTTCCACAGAGGAAATGCAATCTTATCTCTGGGGAATGTTTTATGGAATAACAACCAGAAGTAGACCCTGTCTCACATTTTTTCCCAGTTGGTTTGTCACACTGTCACATAAACAGGAAGGATGGTTGAGGAACGAGGGGAAATGTTACTGATATGAGCCGTGGTGAGGTTCAGTGGCGCTTCCCAGCTTTTTCCTGTTATATGGAGCCACAGGAAGTGCACAATGACTGGGGGTTCTTGAGTCCCTTCCCCCAGGGCCTCGGGCAAGAATGTCCTGTATCTGGCCCTCCCAGACTCAATTGTTCCTTTCTGCCCTCCAGATACCAGGAAGGGGTAAAGAAGACCGAAGAACTTCAAGACCTGAAGGAGGAGGAAGAGGAACAGAAGGCAGAGAGTCCTCAGGAACCAGAAGAGGTCGAAGAAACCCAGGAAGACGAGAAGGACCAGAGAAGCAGGTTGGAAGCCTATACTTGGATCCCAAATGGGTAGCAAGGCATTTAACTGCACAAAATGGATGGAAACTCCAGTCCTGCATAGCAGTAGGTCTGGGGCCCAAATTATCGGCTAACAGAACTCAAATTCTTGGCTAGCAGAACTCAAGAAGGCACTAACTACAGAAAGTAGAGACAATCATGTTCTCAGTGGCATGTTTGCAAGAGCTGAGGGGTCAGAGGTAGTCATGGCAAGGCAGGGAGCCATTCATAGTTCCTAGGAGCTGAGAAAGGGAGAGGGACTCTTAGTGGACTCCCAGCCAAGCTCTGGTCAGCCCATTCCACAGCCTCCGCCATATATGAGTCTAGATCAAAGGAGCTGGCCTGAATTCCTAGAGAGGGTTTAGACAAAAATAAGAACAGTGGAGGGAAGCAGAGGGCACAGCAAGGCAGGGGACAAATTTAGGTCAGTAGCAAAGTTCAGTTTCTACCAGGACCCTGCTTTATTGACCAAACATTCCGTCATTTGCATGGTGTCTTCACTTTAGGTTGGAAATGAAATACTTTCCATTTCAAAATATCTCCTCCTAACCAGTGGAAACAGAAATGGAACGCAGAGAAAGACTGTGTTCTTGCTCCTCTGTAGGTATAGGCCTCCCTGTACCATACAAAACAGTATATTAAAAACAAAACAAGACAAAACTGACACCAGTGACTGAACGCAGGAACTTGCACACAGTAGGCAAGTGTTATTCTACTGAGGTGCATCCTCAGACTAAGAACAACAGAAATAACCTTGTCTAGTTGCAGGGTATTCCATATAATGAGGTCATAAGCCCACTAGGCCAAGACTATCCCACACAGGAATGTGTTAAAGGACAGAATAAACTCTCCTTCAGAAGAAGTATACACCACTCTAAGGACCATTCAATACCCTAGATCTTTAGAAAAGCCCTAATTTCATATATTCTGCCCAGCTGTCTCTATTAATACACGAAGAGCTTGGTTTTGCTTTGTTTTGTTTTTCTCAAATATAGCTGTAGCAATCTTGGGACACTTCACTGGTATCTCCTTTTAGATCCCCCTTAGCTTGGTCCAGAACTTCTCCAGACAAAACTGTTAGCTGTATGATCTTCTGCCACTGGCCTCAGACACAGTGTCTGTGACCTGAACCTCCTGTGGGCAAGCCCCAGAACCTCCTTACATGTGATGAGTAAGGTAGTAAGTCAGGAAAGACAATAACTGAATTTCAAAGCCTGTAGATGCCTTCAACAGAGCCCAGTGGTGGAAGACACAGCCAGCAGGAGGGGCTCAGCCTGCCTGGGTCACCCCATTGTCAAGGGAAGAGCTTTTTCAGAGTGCCAGGGAAATTGTGTCCTCATGGTGAACGTGCCTGTGCCAGTTACACCACCACTTCCGGTAAAAGAGCCTCAAGTTGAACCATGGAAATACAACCCTGACTCCAAGCAACTGCATTCGGGTCCCCATCCCTCTTGGGCATCTGCATTTATTTTGCAGACCACCAGGCTGCCTTTGTCAAGGCCAAGCCTGGACACAGACCTTCCATTGGCACCTTGATTTCATCTAAGACAGACTAGCATTTCCAACACTTCTCACACAGAACAAAAGAGAAATAAACAGAGCAGGCACATGACTATAAACAGTCCGACTTACAAAACATGGGCCTTATCTAGCTGACTTATTCACTGGCAAGTAGCAGCCCCCTTCTGTCTCATGAAAACCCAGGGAAGCAAGGCTTTGCCTGGGTCCCTTTCAGCCCAGCTTGTGAGCAACACAGTACAATGGCCATTTGTACTCCTCATTCAGACTCCCATCCTTCATGCTCGATTAGAGTATTTTTAAGTTTTGAGGAAGTAACACTTCCTCAGATGGCTGATACAAGACCAAAGAAAGGCCCTCCAAAGGGCTTTAGCCTTCAGCACAGGGGTACGGCTTCACTTTTTCAGACTCAGCCCACGTTCACATTTATCATATAGACGGCACACCCACTGTCATAAAGCCCCTCTCTCACCTATAACCCAAGTCAGACTGGTCCCAAGGCCAGACAACGCTCAGTCCATTGTGGAATCCCTTAGAACCAGCGCTGCCCACAGGAGCCTTCACTCGAGCACGAGACCTCTGGGAGATGTTGGCACTTCGCCAGCAAGCAGAAGTTACCATAAGTTCCATGGGGGCTGGAAAAGCATCTCAGTTATTAAGAACACTTGTTACACAATCACGAGGACTGGAGTTTGGACCCCAGCATTCACACAGCAAGCCAGGCATCCCGTGCACACCATGTTACTCCAGATCCAATAGTGACAGAGACAAGAGGATCACTGCAGCTTGCTGGCTTCTAGCCTAAGCCAACACGAGCTCCAGGTTCAAAGAGAGCCCCTTCCTCAAAGGGATAGGGGAGGATACAGGAAAACATCCTATGCCCTCTCCTGGCTTTTATGTGCATCTATAGGTGTATGCATGCACACACACACACACACACACACACACACACACACACACACACACAAGTTTTTATGTCCTATTTTATACGTTTTAAGAAACACTGGGTCTGGAGAGATGCCCTAGTGGTTTTAAGTACTTTTTGCTCTTGCAGAGGGCCCAAATTTACTGTCCAGCATACACATCATGGTTCACGTCCATGTCCAGGGTATCTGATGCCTTCTTCTGGCCTTCATGGGAACCAGGCATGCATATAGGGCACATACATAAGTGCAGGTAAAACATTCATACACATACAAATTAAATATTTTTTAAAATATAGAAATAAATAAAAACCACTGAATTAAGCCTAGCAACTAGCCCCTTATTTAAAAGCTTCAACATCGAATTGTAAGTCTGTGTGTTTAGATTTCTTCTACCTTATATGTAGTAATCTGTCATAAATCACTGAAGGAACTTAGGGTGAAGCAAGCCAACAACTTCTTAGTGCAGTCTGTGGCATTGTTATGTAATATGAGCGAGATTCACAATAGGTAACACAAAACTGGTTTAATTGTTTCTTCTCACCACTGATTCAGACTTGTTCTATGCAGTTGAAATGGAAATTAAGCAGGTCCCTTTACTTTTCCAATAGTGCTCAGGAAACAGAAGCTTTAGCCATCAAAAATTGACCCAAAGGAACTCTATTTCTGGCCTAATTTTATTTCCAGTTTCTCTTATGGACTTAAAAACTGGGTGATCAGTTAAGAATCATACATCACAGATCTTGGCCTGCTCTTTTGTAGACCGAGGATAGATTTGGGGCTAGAAAGATGGTTTGGGAGTTAAGATCACATCCTGCTCTTGTAGAGATCTGGACTTACAACCTCCTGTAAATCCAGTTCCAGGGAATCTAATGCCTCTGGTTCCACAGACACCTGCACTCCAGTGTGCATACTCCCCCTCCCAACACAGAATTAAAAAAAATAAATCTTTAAGCATAGATTTAGAGTGGGCTCTTCAACACACCAGCAGCCTGTTTTGGATCACAAAAATAGAGCTTGAAAAATGACTCCATTTTGGATTCCAGCTGTATCCCACTAGGATCCAAAGATAAAGAGGGCTAGAAGGAAGAAAGCTTGTAATTCCAATCTCCCTTCCCAGTAGTTGCATAAGCTAATGATTTTTCTCGGAAGCAAATATACTAAGCTGTCATGTGATGGCTTGTACAGCTCAGATTGGTCTACTTCCTAGTCATGTAAGGACTTTTACAGCTAGAATGGCCTGATGGGGTCCCCCACATGGACAAGGGACCAACGGCTGTCCCCTGTGGCCCTGGCATCCAAGGCAAGCACAAGGGCCTTGGCCCCTTTCTTAGGAGGGCATTTGCTGACTATTTTGACTCATGGCAAGTCTTCTACTTCCTACCAGCTCTCTGTTCAAGCTTCAAACTTTCCAGGCAGTGGCCTGAGAACTTCGGTGTCCGTGTTGTGACTCGGGGTCTACAGGAAGCCCTCAGTCACTCTCCTCACCTCTTCGTTTTGGTAACCTCAATAATCTTGCTTTACAGATCATAGGATTGGATTCAGACACAGGAGAAAATATAGCTTATTAAAGTGTGCAGGACATCTCCAGAAAGCTCTAGGATGGGACTCTCTGATCAATGTCTTTTTACTAAGCTGAAGAGAGAGAGTGGGCTGGGAGAAAGTTGGAAAATAAGCAAGGGGAATGTGGTAATTGAGGAGAGAGATGCTAGGGAGGCAAAGAGGAAGGAATGGAGAGAACAGGGTTGGAGAGAGTAGAAGAAGAAATGAATGTGAGATGGGCAAACATCTGCATGAGCATGAGCAGTATGGACCAGTGGCACCAAAATCGCCCAGGGATTCTCAGATGTTAACTGTGGGATTCTCATCCAGAAGACCTGGGATATTTTGAATATGATCTGCCAGGTGTTACTCTGTGTAGTTGAACTTAAGAACCACTGCTTTAGACAGCATGGAAGGTATGCCCAGACAGGGAACTATGGGTCTGGGCATTAGATATGTGCCCAGTATACTAATCTTTCTCTCTCTAAATATATATTTACTGACAGCAAACTTGAAGAACTGGTCCACTTCCTACAAGTCATGTATCCCAAATTGTGTCAACACTGGCAAGTGATCTGGATGATGGCCGCTGTGATGCTGGTCTTGAGTGTTGTGCTTGGGCTCTACAGTTCCTATAACTCCTGCACGGAGCAGGCCGACGGGCCCCCTGGGAGATCCACCTGCTCTGCAGCCCAGCGGGACTCCTGGTGGAGCTCGGGACTCCAGCAAGAGCTGCCAGCAGAGCAGTAGGACATCGGACTCCCTAGCCATGCCCTGCTCTAGTGCATTTACCCCAACACCCTGCCCCTAGGTACAGTGTGTCAGGCCCGGTTTGCACATGTGGCCACCCAGCCCATTGGGGAACAAGGAGGCTCTCTCCTGTCATTCGTGGAAGCACTCACAGTAACCCGACGCTTTGAAGGGATCAACAAAACTGCTCTGGGAAAAGTGTCTGGTTGACAAAGAAGTGACCTTCGTTACGGACTCTAGCCCAAGGGAAGAGTCCTGCCCCTGGCTCAGATGGATTGAGAAAACGAAAACCCCTTCACTAGGGGAAAATGAGAAGCTCGCTTTCCCCCTTTTCCTCCCTGTGTTTCGTGGTCAGTAAGAATTGTACTTAGCGGTCAGTACTGACCATAAGGCTCAGACTTGGAGTCACAACACAGATATTGTCCCACTTCCCACTTCGTGTATCACAACAATCCTTTCACCTTCTCTTTCCCTTTCAGAATCACCATTTCTTCTCAGAGAGTGGGAAAGCTCGCTCATAAAAATACACAGGCTAAAAGTAGCCCCATCCTAGACAGGAGACAGGAAGATGTGGATTAATATAGAATGAGTCTGAATAGATATGGACCATACACACATTTTTGTGCACAAGGACACCCACTCTCTGAAAGTGTGCTCTGCTCAGTGGCACCCATGTCATGCCAATCAATCGGTTCTCACTAGGTGTGGAGCAGTAGTCACCAGGCACCAGCACAGTGAGCCCTCCACACACTCCGGAGATGTTTGAATCCCCTGAGGAATCGTGTCTTCAGATGCCAGGTTGGAGCTGCTGTTTGGCACAGTCTGTTCCCTGGTTGCTTGCTTCATTTGAAAGTGATCCTACACAGTTAACCCCCACCTCTTGGGTAAGAAAAGGTGTGCCCTCCACTTCAGACTCTCACTCTCTGCCTTGCACTTCGGGACTACAGTTTTCATGGTACTTCCAACCCCAATGTGTCCTTCCAAGGACCCGTTCAGCGTCAAACTGAAGGCAGTGTGTCCACCTCCAGCATGGTGGCTCTCCACCCTGCTCAGTGGTTCCTTTCATTCAGCTCTCTTCAGTTGGAGATGGGGCTTCTCTTGTGGTTGCTTTTCTGTTTCATTGTTTTTGATGCTATGACTCATGTAGAACGTATTGTGAGCCAAAAACCATCTGTGTTATGTAGGCAGTATTTCCTTAGTCCTCAAGAAAAACAAAATCTGAAATGGATATCACTCTCTCCATGGTCAGATAAGGAAACAGAAGCATAAATGATATAAGAGTAAACACACACACACAAGAGTGCATGCACATGCATATGCATATGCACACACATACAATAATTCAACTTAAGTCATTCAAACTACGGTGGTCTGGCTCCAGGGACTGTACTTCTGATCCTTCACCTATGGGTGCCTTCGCCAGCTGGGTGCCTTCCAGTCTGATCCTGTTCCCCCCAGCAGGCTCTTCAGCTGCTCCAATCCAGCTATGGTTCCCAAATGACATTGCCCCTCCTCTCACTCGGACCCATCTTTGCTGCTGTCGTTCTTGTCCTTCTCACCACTCCTGAGGACCAAGTGTAAGCACTCCCCTCCATACAGGCCCCTGTGACCTCTTCCCACACTCTCGAATGCCCAACATAATGGGCAACACCCTGTTAGAGCTTCTGGTACTTGTTAAATTTTAATCATCCAACCATATTTACTGTCTAACTTATTTATACATCTGCCTCCCTGGTTGTTTTCCCTCAAGAACTATGCTTTACCATTCCTTGTCTACATACCTAGCATGGCAAACCCTTGGGAGAGAGTCATTTAATGTTGGTTAAAAGAACAAGTGAGCATTCAAGGTAGAGAGAAGCCTAGAACACATGACGTTTTGAGGTGGCCCAGTAGTGTCACCTTCATGACGATTTCTATTCCCGTGAGAAAGCTGTCATAACTGGTTCATGGTCTCATCTTATTTTTGTCTTTCTTGGAGAGAGCAAGAATGAAATCACACTATAGCGATACCATTTTCAAGTCCAAGAACCTGATTCCATGCACTCACCCCCTTCAGAGAGACACACCCTTCCCACCCCCAACTAGGCCTCATTTTAAAATACTGTTTTTGAAGAATTATCTTTACAGTGGCTAGAAAATGACAGAGAGAGAGAAGCCCAAGGATGTGCCATTAAAGGTAATGAGGTTCAGAGTGAGGCAGAGGGATTTTGCAGGTAGGGGTAGGGCTTACCTGGAGGCTTCTGTGGGATTAGATACAGTTGAAGGAGATTTAACTGCATAAGCACTTCTGAGACAAAGCCAGAGTGTACAGGGAATGGAGAGAGAACAGCTGTTGGGCAGGACTCTGTGTGTGGTGGGGGGAGTGTCTAGTTTCAGTCTACCCCCACAGCAAAAGAAGATCCAGCCTGAGTGAGCCCATTGTCCACTTGGCTGCAAATCTCCCACCCCTGTTCTGGGAGAGACAGAGTTGAGGAGAACATGAGTGAACTGTTTCAGCGCTGCCACTGGCCTCCGAAGCCAGCAGGAATCCTCAGGCACAGACCAGCAACCACGCTGCTTCAGCTGTAAGGACAGTTAAGGAAAAGGACCTCTCCAGAGAGCATAGCCTTGTTTGGAATGGCATGGCTGAAAACACACTTGTTGGTCTGCCCTTTCAGGAAAGCGAGGAACAACTTAGAGCAGCCACAGCTGCTGCCACACATGGCCGGTGACATGGAAGCCAGCCTTGTGTTTCCAGGCGTAACTGTGAAATGGAATAAAAGTTCCCACTCAAGATGCCCCTGAAAGCTGACCTTTCTGCTTAGGCCTGAGAGTCTGGTTGCCAGCCTTCTAGTGCCAAGGATGTGTTTGCATCATCACTGACATCACTTCCTAAGGGGACCTTCACGTTCTAGCCATGAAGTCATATGGGCTGTTTCCTTTGTGCAGCCTAGAAGAGGGTATGGCAAAGGAGACACTGGACTTACAGGTCATCGGCTGTCTGTCCCTAATGCTGTTAAACCTCACACAGGTGGGTGTGGCCGTGTTGAACTCTAGAGTGTCACATAGCTGAGTTTGAAAATAAATGCACATTTCCAAACTGTTGGCGGAAGTCAAAAGCCTCTTTGTTACTTGGAGCTGAACCCTAATCTTTCTCCAATGCTGAATTAGATCCACAGAGAACTATAGACTTGTATTTTCCCCAGAAAACACAATCAGGATCTAATCTAGAATGCATAACATTTCTGAAATGTGTCTCCAGTGATGTCTATTACTTTTCCTGTTGCTAAAACACTCTGGCAAAACCGACCGACCTAATGGGGAAGGGTTTGTTTTGGCTCACAATTCAACGGTACAGCTTGTTGCCATGGGGAGTCCTGGCAGCAGGAGCGAGAGGTTGCTGGTCACACCGCACCTGTAGTTGGAAGGGGAGTGAATAATAAATGTCCTCAGCCCACTTTCTCCTTTTCGTACAGCCCAGGATCCCATCCCAAGCAATGGCACAATCCACAGTGGGCGGGTCTTCCCACCTCGATTAACCTACTCTAGACAATCCTCTACAGGCATGACAGAAGCTCATCACTTAGCGTCTAGGACCTAAATGCTTCTAGATTTGATCAATTTGACAATGGTCACCCTCCAACTCCTGGAGCTTCTGACCGTGAGATACAACTCTTGCTGATGTGTTACATTTTATGGGACCGCTAGCCTTAAGATAGAGTATCCAGTTCTTCTCCTGCGGGAGTCAGTTCTCTCCTTCTGCCCTGTAGACCCTGGGGATTAAACTTAGTCTTAAGACTCAGTGAAAAGCACCTTTACCCACTGATTCACCTCAATGGTCAAGACCCTAGGTCTCGTTTGTTTGTTTGTTTCTTTGTTTGTTTTGGAGACACATTCTCACTTTGTAGTTCAGACTGACCTCGAACTCGTGGTCCTCATGCCTCTACCCTGTGAGTGATGGGATTACAGGCATGCACTCAGTTTAAGAAGAGGTTCATTTGGTCCACAGTGTTGACAATTCAAGGTCATAGTGCCTTTCTCAGTTTGGTTCTGACATGGAACTCCTAGTGAAGGGCAAATGGTAGTGACAGGAGCTGGTGTTGGAGCTGGCAGTCCCATATCAAAGGTAGAAGCAGAGAGAAAGGGGGGTGACCAGGCAGGCTTGCTCCTTATATAACAACTCACTCACAAGAAATTCCAAAGGACCTGCAGAAGAAAAACTCCCCACTAACCCTGGAGACCCAGCATTTAACCACACTGGACCCTTGAGTAACGTGCAAACTGCATCCCGTCCACAGCCATGATCTTCATTGTGCCACGTCTCTGGCATTACTGGACCATGGTGATTGCAGTGACTTCTATCCTTCCCTTTGACAAGTGGGACTTTTTACTGAGATCATCCAGATCCTGCCACTCCTGGGGAGTGGTATACAAACTTTTAAACCCAGAGGTCACCAGATTACAAATTGCCACAGCTATACTTAATGTACTAAGCATGTCTGAATGAGAATGGCCTCCATAGGCTCATCTATTTGAATACTTGGTCACCAGTTTGGCGGAACTGTTTGGGAAGGATTAGAAGGCATGGCCTCATTGAAGGAGGTATATCAATAGGGGCAAGCTTTGAGGTTTCAAAAGACCCATGGCATTTCAGTTAGCTGTCTCTGCCTCATGCCTGTGGATCAGGATGCAAACTCTCAACCACTAATCCAGCACCATGCTCCCTGCCATGATGGTCATGGACTCACCATCTGAAACTCCCATTAAATGTCTTCTTTTGTAAGTTGCCTTGGTTGTGGCTTATTATAGAAATTGAAAAATAGCTAAGATGGGGGATAACTCAGAGGTCATGGGCTCTGAGCAGCCGAGGACCTTGAGTGGCCACCCTTGAGAAACTTAATGTGTTCTGCAAGAGGGAGAAATGGTGAGCTGAATACTGGGTGACGAGGTAGGGACATTACAGCACAGACCACTCCATGTTCACAACTCAGTTGCCTTTTCTCCTCTTGGAGAACAGAGCTGAATTAAAACTCCTCAATCAGGTTAGATGGGAACATGTGACTAAGTTCTGATTGCTCAACTATAAACAGGAGTGATATGTCCCAGGCTTGGCCTTGAAAGCATTCTTCAGACCATTATGTACACTCTGGTTGCTGGCTACTGTAAGGATCCAGGAGGAAAACTCTAGCAATGGTAGAAGACAGACAGAAGCATCCTTTCTTTCTGAGTGAACGGCGCTGTGAAGTCTTCAGTGTTCACAGTATTCCTGCCACCACCTCCTGTGAGCCATCGGAATACCACATAGACTTTTCAAGCAAGCCATTGAGTTGTGGGGTTGCTGGCTGCAGTGGTCAGACTGCAGTGAATAAACATGTGTCCACCCATATATTGCTTAGAAACAACCCTTACACAGGACCATAGAGCTACAGGTATTTTCAAGTTCCTGTAACTCCATCGTTTGGCAGGCAATGAACATTGAGGTCCAGAGAATTTAAGTGCTCTTAAAATATGCTCCAGGACACGTGGATTATTAGTGTTAGAATTTAAACTCAAATATGAATTTCATCCTCATACCAGCACTCTGGACTCTACTGTATTTCTGTACTGCTGCTGTTCAAAACGTCTGTTCCATCCAAATTGTAATCGTGTTATTTGAGTTGAGCTCTGTCTTTAACATCAGGCTCAGCTGTGGCAATTTGTGGTCTGGTGAACTATGACCTTTCACTCTCATTTTTAATAATCATGGAGTAAAACTGGCCTGCATATTCCATATCTGCTAGGGACCTTTGGAAATTAGATAATTCCTTCATTTAATTTTACAAGTTTCTAATTGTACAAATTTATCCTTTAATTGTTGGTTCTCTTTGACGATAGCATGAGCTATTATTAAGAAGTAGGTGGTAGGGGCTGGGGATTTAGCTCAGTGGTAGAGCACTTGCCTAGCAAGCGCAAGGCCCTGGGTTCGGTCCCCAGCTCCGAAAAAAAAGAAAGGAAAAAAAAAAAAAAGAAGTGGATGGTGTGGCAGGCTGCCCTTCCTCATCCCGAACATTCTCAGTAATGATAAGCAGTGTTCGTCTATGGCCTCTGCTTCAGGGTCTCCCTTGAGTTCCTGCCCTGGTTTCCCTCAGTGATGGATCAAGATCTGAAAATGTAAGATGAAATAAAACCCTTTCTTTACCAAGATGCTTTTTCTCAGAGTTTTATCACAGACACAGAAAAGGAAGCTCAAATAGATCTTTGCAGCAACGCTTATCACACAGAGAGGCTCAGAAGCTGATGCTGGATATATTCATATATATGTGTGTGTGTGTGTGTGTGTGTGTGTGTGTGTGTGTGTGTGTGTGTACGTGTGGTGTGGTGTGGTATGGTGTGTGTGTATGTGATGTGTATGTGTTTATGTGGGTATGTATGTGTGTGATGTGTGTGTGTGGTGTGTGTGTTTATGTGGGTATGTATGTGTGTATGTGTATGTGTGTGATGTGTGTGTGTGTGGTGTGTGTGTTTATGTGGGTATGTATGTGTGTGATATGTGTATGTGTATGTGTGTGATGTGTGTGTGTGGTGTGGTGTGTGGTGTGTGTGGTGTGGTGTGTGGTGTGTGTGTGTGATGTATATGTGTGTGTGATGTGTGTGTGGTGTGGTGTGTGGTATGTGTGTGATGTAGTGTGTGTGTGGTGTGGTGTAGTGTGTGTGTGGTGTGTGTGGTGTGTGTGTGTGATGTATATGTGTGTGTGATGTGTGTGTGGTGTGGTGTGTGGTGTGTGTGTGATGTAGTGTGTGTGTGGTGTGGTGTAGTGTGTGTGTGGTGTGTGTGGTGTGTGTGTGTGGTGTGTATGGTGTGTGTGTGATGTGTGGTGTGTGTGCTTGTGTGTGTGTGTGTGTGTCTGTGTTTATGTGGGTATGTATGTGTGTATGTGTATGTGTGTGATGTGTGTGTGTGTGGTGTGTGTGTTTATGTGGGTATGTATGTGTGTGATATGTGTATGTGTATGTGTGTGATGTGTGTGTGTGTGTGGTGTGTGTTTATGTGGGTATGTATGTGTGTGATATGTGTATGTGTATGTGTGTGATGTGTGTGTGTGGTGTGGTGTGTGGTGTGTGTGGTGTGGTGTGTGGTGTGTGTGTGTGATGTATATGTGTGTGTGATGTGTGTGTGGTGTGGTGTGTGGTGTGTGTGTGATGTAGTGTGTGTGTGGTGTGGTGTAGTGTGTGTGTGGTGTGTGTGGTGTGTGTGTGGTGTGTATGGTGTGTGTGTGATGTGTGGTGTGTGTGTGCGTGTGTGTGTGTGTGTGTGTGTGTGTGTGTGTGTGTGTGTGTGTGTGTAATATATAATTTATATGTAGTATTTGGAGAGGCAGTGAATTCCAGCCAAGTTTCCAATCACCTGCCTCGAACAGAGGAGTTCCCTTGAAGAAGATGATGATTAACAGAGACTCGTAGCTGCTCAGGATGATGAGAGTAGGCGGCTGCTTAGTGCTCAGACCTAATCAGAATATTTACACCATTCCTCACTCCATCCCCACCCCACCCCACCCACCCCAAGGCTCAAGGAATATAGGTAGAAGAGGGGGCATGTAGGAGCTGTAGTCAGGAAGCGTGCTGTGAGAGCTTTGGGCATGCTGAGGCCCAGCAGCTGAGGGCACGTGGGCCCAGAGTCCATCACAGGCAGGGAAGGTTGCTCATGAGCAGCTAGTGGCAGTTAATGGCTGCCAGGGGAGAAGCCATCATTTTCTTCAGAAATTAGCCACTACTAAGTTGTCTTGGTACAGCAAACAGCTCCACTTCCATGCACATTAAATAATCTTAATTAAACTCAGTGGGCTGTAGGGAAACAGTGTGAGCATAGGAGGAGACCTGCTGAGAAGGAAGAGTTGAGGAGGAACAGGAAGGAGCTAAGAAGAGGGGGAGATGGTGGCGAGTATTATCCAAACACATTGTCTACATGTATAAACTTGTCATTTTTTAATAAAAAGGTCTAGGCCAGCTTTGGCTACGTAGTAAGAACCTATCTTGAAAGCAATATTTATCCCCAGCCATATTCTAACAGTGTCTAAACTCTTCTCTCACACCGGTCATGAATAAATTGTTTTCTCATTTTGGAAGCTCACTGCTTAGCCCTAGTACAGCCGTTCAGACCGCCTTTATCCAAGAAGTCGCTCCTGTCCTTTTGTTTACAAAAGCCAGTGTCGTTCGGTTGCTCCTAAGTTGTTCCTCACATGCTTTGCCTTCTACAGTTAATTTTCCCTTCCTGTGGTTCTTTCTCCCTTCTTGTTGTGATGATTTATTCCCTCTATCATGGTGCTAAGCATCTCGTCTCTGAAAAAATGAATCTCCTAGCAATGTTGGTCTGTCCAGTGCATGTAGAATGTTCCAATGGGAGGATTGGTGTTTTAACAAACACTCACTCTCCTAACCCTCACTATTATTTCCTTACACTTTACAAGGCAATGGATCTGAGAAGTGGTGGGCACTGTTCTCAGGAAGGAAAGAAACACAATCCATCTTCAATCTCTCTTCGAGGCAGAGACCGTCCCGGGAGTATATGAATGAATGGGCTTCGCAAAGCATCACACGGGAGAGTGTGGGAACCGAGCTCGCAGGGGGATGTAGGAACTGGGGAAATCTGCAGCAGCTGACACAGTGCTATCTGCTTTCCTCACTTATGTGTGCTTTCTGAGTCAGCATTAGCTAAATGTTCCAGAAAGCCATCCACAAAGTACAGCCTGGGCGTTCGAGGGATGCCACTCATTTCCTCCAGTGGTTTTGACAAATCAGAAGCTTGAAAGCGGGGAAATGCGCAACGTATTTCCAGAGCTCTCCATCCTGCGTGGTGACTGCATTGTCTCCCTGGCCGCTGCAGTGCTCTGGGGGGTCTGCGCGATGCTCCAGCACTGCAGCCTGGTGTTACTCCTCGCCTCTCTTTGGACCACGAGGCACCCAGTCCATGGCACCGTCCAAGTGCAAGGTAGGTGTGTTACCGGGTTTCTAAACAGGCTACACGAGGTTCTGAGAAGCGTGCGAGGCTACCCCTGCTCTTTTCCGTGGACTGTTGGGAATACGGGAGACTCGTGGGGTCAGCAGGTCGAACGGGGCTTGTTGCTCAGTCAGACGGGTTTGACTGCACCGCCAGACTCTCCAAATGACTCGTTTTCACCTTTGCATCGCTTAGAATTTTATCTGGGGTTATGGAAAGTTTTTAATGATAATAGTTTAAAAAAATTTTTTTTAAAAATGAGAAGTCATTTGTTTTTAAAGGATTTCATTCAAGAAGCAAGCCAAGGTTATGAACATTGAAGGCAGTCATCAAGTGTGAGGAAAAATGGAGAGCTTTTATTAAATCCCGCACACTTTATACGACTCTGTTAGGTGTTGTAACTTGATAAGGATATTCTGCCACTAGTGGACTGCAATATTTTAATCTGCAGTAAATTCAATATGCAGGGAATTAACTGAAAATTCAGGCTTACATTTTTACCATCAGAACTGTGAAGGGAGGGACCCCTGTTACCTCTGTGTTTGTGAGCTGCATTCATAGAAGCCTCATTTGGCATAGTAGAAAAATGTGGAAGCCACAAACCACAAGTGAAGTAGCAAGTTTATTAAAGAGAAACCGTTCTTCTGCTGAGGATGCCCTGAAACAGGAGATGTATCAAGATCAGATGCTCAGAGTTAACTTATATCTGGCCGGATTTGACTTTTATGAGAGGTTAGAGTAGATGATTATGTCGTACCCCCACCACTGCAATGCCAGAACTGTCACTTTAAAATAAACCTGGTCCTCTTAGAAATACCATCAGGAGACCACACACACACACACACACACACACACACACACACACACACACACACACACACCCCACTGCAATGCTGCAATTATACCAGTTGTTTCGGAAGGGTGTTTTGTTCTGTTTTGTTTTGTTTTTTGTTCTTTTTGGGGGGGGCGTTTCTTGTAGGCCAGGCTAACCACAAACTCACTCTGTAGCTGAGAATGATCTTGAATTCCTGGTCCTTTTTGCCTTCACCTAGTAGATGTAGGGATTGCAGGTGTGTGGTGTTGTTTCATGCTGTGACACAGCGAGAACTGCAGGCTTGGCCCATGCTAGGTAAGCACGCTGGACTGAGCCACATCCCTAGCTCTTAGATTTCTACTACACTACTTGCTTTGTCCTCAATAATGGCATTTTTCCCCTAAGGAAATTAAACTCTTGGAAAGAGGAGAAAGTTACCGTCATCAGCTGACCTCCGTGGTGAGGCGAGGAGAGGTACAGATAGGAACTTCTTCAAAGGCTTGGTACAGAGAGATTCAGAATCGAGCGTACTCCTGACCCCTCCGTCAGGAAAACATTTCCTCTGTGGAAAGAAACAGTCTCAGTGCACCCGAGGGCTTCATCCAATGCCACGCAGGTAGTGGATCCTAACTCTTGGCATTGACTCCGCCCGATCAGATTGCCAAGAACACACCACTCCTATAATCTGTGATGTTTTCTAAGGAATCTATGAAAGGTTTGTCTGGAATATAACTTTGGATTCCAGCTTGATATTAGAATTTCTAAGTGAAATTGGAAAGCATGAAATTTGTACGTTAGGCTGTTTTTTCATGGGTTGGAGCTCTGCTAGGTACAAGTTACCTAATTTAATTCCAACTACAAGGCCTGACAGGGTGTGACTTCGCATGTGAAAGCTCTAACTTGTCCCCAAGATCCCAACAGCCAATGAACAGCAGGAGAGCCATGGAGTGTTTTAAAATGAACTTTCATAGATGAAGCTCAAGAGATGAGAGAGAGGGACGGGGAGGGAAGGAATGAGAGACTCTCACAAGAAAATTTCACAATGTTTTAAGTAGGTTTACAATTTTGAACCATTAGACTTAGAATCCATGTGGTCCACAGTGGGAAGGCTGGGTATCCCTGCCAGGGTCTTGCATAGCCACTATTTACACGGCTGGAATGCCTTTTAATGGCTTTTCATAGATAAAGCCCAATGGCAGTAAGGTACTATAAGGGATATAATACAGCGTGGTAATTTTATATAGGTCCCTAAGTCCCAGAGAAGCGTGTCAAAAGAGCTCCCAAATCCACTAGATTTTGAGAAAAATATTCTGAGGTCCCATTGCCTCAGCCTTGGCAAGAAAATCAATCTTTGGTAGATAATATCAGGATGCGTTGGAACCCAAATGGCACTGCTATCCCTATCTATTAGTACCTGGTATATGGAGATGCTAAGTCCTGTCAGAAATCACTCACATAACTCCCACTACCCTCTGTCCAGTAAATCATTACTCTTTGTATTCCAAATAAGGAAATGGGCTCAAAAAAAAGATAAAATAACAAACGCAAGGTCTCAGAGTTACAGAGAGCAGGTGATAGCCAAGCCTGCCCTGGCTCTGAACCTCAACTTCCTTTATTTAGTTTCCCTCCCCTGCAAGATTTCCTGCTGGCTCCTGCAGGAATTTCTGAGTGAGCCCGTGTCCTCCAACGGCCAGAAAGAACGTGAAACGGAGAACTCACATTCTCTTCCAGCAAATACATGGACAGCCTCTTTCAAAACAGGGGCACATCGCTTTGGAGTACTGCTAGGGATTATGCTGCTAACCAGAGCTCCGAGTTCTTCTTGAACTCTCAGAGGTTTCCTTACATAGACTTTAAATAAAGTTCGAAGCATCTAAATCGCCTAGACCCCCATGTGGGACCAACTGATAGGCTAAAACTCCAGTGTGGTGGGCTTAGTGCAGAGGGCGCAGTGGGCTCTGAGTCCCGAGATTTACAGCCTCCATCAGGCAGTACAAGCGTCTAACCCAGTAGGCGGTCCTCGTGGGATATTCTTGGCTTGTAGCATCATAACTAAGTCCAATACCAGTCTCGCAAACCAGGGTTAAGACAAGGATCCTCTGAGAGGAAGGAGAGCCTGAGAGCTGGGGACAAAGCCAGAAGCAAACTGAAGACTTTATGATTTCTTTCCAGACCTTTCCATTTCTCCATGCAGAATCATGGGCGTCGCCCTCGTGGGCAGAAATGCAGACCCACAGATGAACTTCACAGAAGCCAAGGAGGTCTGTAAGGTTCTGGGACTGACTCTGGCCAGCAGGAACCAGGTGGAATCCGCGCAGAAGTCTGGCTTCGAGACTTGCAGGTAAGAAAGAGCTTCACTAAAGCCAGTGTTCCTGCTTAGCGGTAGGCACGGTGCTTCCTAACCTCCGTCCATTCAACCAATGCGTGTGCCCTTCTACAGCTATGGATGGGTTGGAGAACGGTTCTCAGTCATCCCTCGGATCTCCCCAAATCCCAAGTGTGGGAAGAATGGCAAAGGTGTCCTGATTTGGAACGCTTCCCCCAGCCAAAAGTTCAGAGTCTATTGCCACAACTCATCTGGTGAGTCAGACCCCGAGTCACTTCGTGTGGCACATTTTCTGGGTGTCTCAAGATCTGGAACCTGTCTGGGATGAGCAACCCTGAGCAGCAGCAGAAGCAGTTCTGGGTTATCTAGATATTACCAGACCAGGCTGTGGGGAGCAATGGGACCCTCAGGAAAATATGAGGGAAAATAGGACCCGGTGGCAGCATAACAACAGGGGGTTTCCAGAGGCTTATTCCCTCCACTGCCTGGTTTCCCATAAGATGAACAGGAAGTGGGAAGTAAACAGATGTCTATATTATGGATGCTCCCCCTGGACAAAGCAGTTGAGACGTTAGCTATCTTGCAGAATTTCGGACTTCCCCTGAGGAAGCCTTATCATCCCATCTGCAGGGAAGGAAATGCAGCTATGAGAGCTTTAATCCACTTGTCTTATGTATCTGTGTTGGACATTCTCCATTACTGTGATGAAATGCCCGCAGCTGAGCAATTTACAGAGAAAGGAAGAGTAGCTAGCACTTCTGGAGAGTCAAGGTTGGTCAGGGTTGTGACACAGCAGCAACTTTACCTTGGGAAGGATTTCATCACCAAGGAAGGAATGTGTGGGAGAAGAGGTGAGTGTGCTGACATTGAAAGCCAGAGAGGGATGCAGGAGTATAACACACCCCAGCACCGACCAGGATCCCAGGAGAACTCTGACTTCTTCAGTCCCCGTCATGACGTCCTGCTGGGCTCTGCCCCTTAAGGGTCCTACCACCTCTTGGCATTGCCACATTGGATTCTAACACACCAACATTGGAGGATACACTTGAGCCGTGTTCAAAGTACAGTCTCAATGCAAAGGTTCAAACTTGGGTGTAACTCTGACACCACACCCTTTCCACTCTCCCACAGGACTCACATGTTGAACCTGACATTTTGAGAACAAGGACCAATCTCCCTCTTTTGAAGGAAGGCATTGAAACCTAGAGAGCAGGACTGATTTGCCGTCCTCTTGACGGTCTTGCTCATAGACCTTGACTGCTCTAACCTAATAGCTTTCCTACGACATTTCTCAGAGCGTTTCTTTTTAACTACCACCCAGCTAGTTGTTTGCTGTGTGGTAAGAAGACTGCTTGACTCATT
Source organism: Rattus norvegicus (assembly GCF_021556685.1). Classification (NCBI taxonomy): domain Eukaryota; kingdom Metazoa; phylum Chordata; class Mammalia; order Rodentia; family Muridae; genus Rattus; species Rattus norvegicus. Next base: position 177,909,835 of record NC_141534.1, on the reverse strand, counting down.
TCTTGTCGAGTATATGCATATGTCTGACTTCCTGAAAGTTAACTAGGGAGTGATCATATATGTATGAGTATCGTATATATACAAGAAAGATTTCATTGCTAATCTGTAAGATCTAAGAAATAATGTTCGCCCACCAACATCAGCAAAACTGGATCCAGGAATTCCGAGCAATTCTCTGAAGCAGAAAGCTTTGACATAAGTGACCTTAGAGACACCCGTCCTGCTTCTTCCCCTCACCAACAGTTCAGAGAGAGTGTTTTGTGGGCAGGAGTTAGCGGCAGTCAGGACTTAAAGTCGATTCTCCTTCCACTCCGATGACATGTCTCCATCCTTCTGTCCTTCCAGCATGTCTTAGTTAAATAGTTAGTTATCTGTGTGCCTGCTTACCTCATCAGCCCCATTCCTGTAAGCTGGCCCTGCCTCTCGTCTGCCTTGCTTCCCCACCTGCTGGCAGCACAGTGCTATGGTGCCCATCTCTCTGACTGAACAGAAGAGAGGAAGGGGCCTCAGACTAGTCTGATTCCTCCTGTCTTTGTTTATGCTGTACTCTCAGGCCATGTTATTTCCTACACTCTGAAAGGTCAAGAGACTTCTTCGACTTCTGGTCGGTGTGGGAGGCATGCTGTAGTATTGTGTAGTAGGGATCACAGCCTGACAAACAGCACCGAATGTCAGTGGTTCCTATTACTATTTTGTTTGACTTTGATCAAGACGGTGACTAACAGATTGAAAATGAAGTGAGAAGGATATGTTTTCTCATTTGGAGTTAGTAAGTAACCTTACAGTTGATATTTTAGTACCATGTAAATAGCCTCACTCCAAACTACTATTGTGGTCCTTGCTGGAAATAGTATTTATAGGGGACTTCAGAGAAATATTTTTTCTAAATCAGTCCTCCTTCCTATATTTATTAGCTAGCCTCTCCCTCTCCCTCTCCCCCTGTTCCTCTCTCTCTCTCTCTCTCTCTCTCTCTCTCTCTCTCTCTCTCTCTTTCTCTCTCTCACCCCCACACACATACACACATGCATGCATGTATATACACACTTCCTCCACCTTATGCTACCACAGACATGTGACATTTGATTTATTCGATGTGTCGAGCACATTATAATAAATTTTATACGTATTATTCCTTTAAGTCTTGTGCATGTTTCAAATCCGGTACGTGGGAGTCTTAGGTGACTGCTTCTCCCTAGTGATGAGATAGGCCCAGGCCCACTTTGTACCCTCCCTGCTCCTGGTGGAGAGGTAACAGCTCATTCCCATCTGGGCCTCTGGTCCTTTTGGGTGCAACATGCTAACCAGAAGATCTGCATGGAAACTATTCACATTACTAGTGGCGCTTCCACTGAGTCTCAGCAAGAAGAGACCGAGAGAGCGAACGAGCGAGCATGTACGTGCACATGCACATGTGCGTGAACTGTGCGTTGACGTTGGCATTTCCAACTCAAATTTAATAATTTACTTTTTCTGGCTTTGCTATCTTCTCCTATACCCAGAACCTTCGTTCTTAGTAGATAATACATCTTTTTGTGCTACCACAGTTTCAAAATAGCAAAGCCAGTATCTTTGGGAACCGAGTCTATTGAATAAAACTGAGGATTGCTCCGCCCCCTTGCCTGTCTCCAGAGAAAGCTCGGCAAGGACAGGTGATCAGGGAACTCCGTGTAGAAGTGACTGGACAAGGCCCACTCCACTGTGATTAGATCCTCATTTGAGAACAGGGAGGTTTATTTGCTTCTGTTTGTGGCTGGTTACAGGGCTTAACTTTTATTGTTTCAATTTCCTCAGCATCAACAGGCCACTATTCAAGATAATCAGAGAGGGAGAGGTCCGATTCCTAATTGTTCATCTTTATGCATTGCCCACCTGTGCCTCTGCTTTGCACACAAGGAAAGGTTTATGGGACGCTGTTAACTTTTCTCACAGAAGAGAAGCTGGACTAGCATGCACCACTCTATGCATAGCTTTCTCACTTATAGCCTGGATCTAGTCTGGACCGATTCATAGAGATGTTTCAAATTCTTAATGGCTGTGTTTTTAACGTGCTCGAGTGACTGTCTGTATAGTCATTGAGTCAGCCTGCCTTCTATCGGTGGACTTCTGTGTTCTTCTTAATCTTTCTAAGTTTTAGGAACCAGACATTTCTAGATTCTCCTATTTCTGTGCAGCTTTCGAGAACTCTCCTCTGCTCCTGGATGTGTTCCCTCCCTCTGCCTCAGCCCCTCCTCTACTCTTCCTCCACTGGTAACTATTACTCTGCTGTTGGCCCCACAGCCTTGGGTAACTTCCCACATAATATAGTATGTAACAAGTAATGTCTTTTGCATATAAAAGTAGAATGCTTAGAAAAAATAGTGAATATGATTAAGAAGGGTTGTGGATTCCAGCAGACAATGCCCTCTCCTACAGAGCAAATTCCAAGCCCGTTTAACATGGTAACTTGCAGTCTGGAGACCCTGGCCAGGTCTATCTTTCCAGCCCTGCCTCCTGTTTGCAGGCTTTCTCCTGCCAGTCACACTCACACTATTCTCTAGAGCCACACTATGATCCTGCTCATTTTCCTGACTTGTCTGTACTTGCCCACTTCTCCGTTCTCGGATCATGCACATCCTGTTGACCAGGATATCCTGTTCTCTCCCTACAGATGAGCTCTGCTCTGTCTCAGTCACACTGGGTTTCTTGTTCGTCGAGTGGGCTCAGCACGGTTGAGTCCCTGCTCTTGCACTTTTTGTTCTCCTCCAGTGTCTGGCCTAGATCTCTAGTGACTGACTACTTTTGACCACTGGGTCTCAGGTTAAGAACTGTCTCCCAAGGAGACTTCTTCTCATCACCCTAGCCAAGGATGCAGCCTTCATCTCAACCCTTATCAGTTTAACCGACACCCTGGTTAAGTTTCTTTTCACTATTTATAATATTCGGAAATTCATGGCTTATTTATCTTTTATCATCTCTGTTCCTCCAATGGTCAGAAGCCTCTTGAGAGCAGGGACTAAGTCTGGCTTCTAGAATACAGGCTTGGCATGGAGATGGTACTCCGTAAGTGTCTGTTGAATAAGTGCCATCAGCTTTCCACACTCTACCCTAAGTCATGCCAGAAGCAGGAACTGGGTGCACTTTATGCATGTGCCCGTGTGTTAGAACCCAGCAGTGTCTATTGAGCTTTCTGTCTTCCCTTCTTTTGTTTTAAAATGTTGATTCTCTGAGGAAAGAAGCTAGCAAAGACTAAAGAATGGGAACACAGGCCTGAAGGTTCAAGGCAACAAAGGTCAACGGTGATGCTTACTTGAGCAAGGCTGTTTTCAAAGTATCGTGAATAGAATAAAATCCTGACTCGATGCAAGTGCGGTCAAACACATTGACAGTCTTCCGTAGACTCATAACTGGTGACTCATTTAATTTTCAAAGGCAAGTCAACTTAATGAAACTATTTCTTTCATAGCCACAATTCTGGCTGGTGACATCCACTGCTGTAGATAATTTAAAATAGATGTAAATTTGTATTGTAAGATACTGTGCAGCCCTCTCATTTCCTAACTGTGGCTGAGCAAGAGGACTCCATGTCTGTGAACTTCAGCACCTTCCTATGCAAATGAAGCCTTGATGAATGCTAAACTCCTGGCACTGTGGCTGACCCAGAGTAAAAAAGACAACAAATGTGTTTCCTAGCAACTCTATCCAACAGATTGGAAAACCCTCCCCCCTCCCTCTCTGCGCACAGAGAGATGTTATCTCAGGTCTGGCCCTACAGTGGTATCTTATATACACCCCCAGTTATTCCTTCCTCTCTTTCATTCTTCCTTTATCTTCCTCTTATCAAATATTCACTGAGCATATACTCTATGCCAGGCACAGAGGAAGGACCATGATAATCAAATCAGACTAGCCTCCTGCTGCCAGGAAGTTCACAGTCATTCCAGAAGGGGACAAAAGGATGGGAATGAGATCATAAGATCAGGCAGGGACAAGAATGGGCGACCAGAGACCCGGTCTAGAAAAGTCTGGCAAGATGGATGAAGCAAAGAAGTGCAGACCGACAGGAGCCGGATGTAGATCGCTCCTGAGAGACACAGCCAGAATACAGCAAATACAGAGGCGAATACCAGCAGCAAACCACTGAACTGAGAATAGGACCCCCGTTGAAGGAATCAGAGAAAGAACTGGAAGAGCTTGAAGGGGCTCGAGACCCCATATGTACAACAATGCCAAGCAACCAGAGCTTCCAGGGACTAAGCCACTACCTAAAGACTATGCATGGACTGACCCTGGACTCTGACCTCATAGGTAGCAATGAATATCCTAGTAAGAGCACCAGTGGAAGGGGAAGCCCTGGGTCCTGCTAAGACTGAAACCCCAGTGAACTAGACTGTTGGGGGGAGGGGGACAATGGGGGGAGGGTGGGGAGGGGAACACCGATAAGAAAGGGGAGGGGGGAGGGGGATGTTTGCCCGGAAACTGGGAAAGGGAATAACACTCGAAATGTATATAAGAAATACTCAAGTTAATAATAATAAAAAAAAAAAGAAAAGAAAAGAAAAGTCTGGCAAGGACCAGCAAACCTGACAGCTGGAGAGAATTGGCTAAGAGCAGATAGAGCTTGTCGGGGTGGGAAAGGCATCACGGAGAAAGCAGGGGTGATTAAAAAAGTGTAGCAAGAGCTGAGGGGCTGGCAGGGTAGCAAGGCTGTGGAGAGGAAGCGCGGGCTTTTGAGCCTTCAGTCTCATGATGTTGGCAGGGTGGGCTCACAGAGGGCCTCGTTGACTCCCTGGGGCTGCAGGATGCTAAAGAAGGGAATTGAGATTAGGTTTGTTTGGATCTTGGTGAGACCTGAGTTCTGACTGCAGTGAGAAGCTGCTGAGGTCCTATTGCCAAGCTTACTTCTCCTTTCCCTTTCCTTTCTCCCGACAGACACCTGGGCCAACTCCTGCTTTCCAGAAATCACTACCACATTCAACACTCAAACCCCTGCAGCAGAGTTTTCTGTCAGCAGCGACACCTACTCGGCTTCATCCTCAGACTCCACAACGTCTGTGTCTGCCACCACCCGGGCTCCACCTTTGACCACCATGGCACGGAAGACAAAAATGATTTGTATCACGGAAGTTTACACAGAACCTATCACCATGGATGCAGAAACAGAAGCATCTGTTGAAAGTGGAGCAGCATTCAAGAATGAAGCAGCTGGGTTTGGAGGTGAATGTCTTCTGGGTCTGTATGGGGTGGGCAAACTTGACAGACAAGGCACATCGTCCCACACATCCCCAGACAGAGCGCTCAGCACCTACCAGCCACAAATAAAAGCTTAATGACAGCTCGGCTTCCACAGACTCAGAGAGCTAGCTTTGTAAAGAGCTACAAGGGTCGGGCGACCCATCACAAGCATAAAAGAGCTTCTCTGCTGAAAACTTGCATTTTCACAAAATAAATTATTGTCCTTTACTACAGATACAAAAATGCATATCTTCATGGCCTGAGGCTGTGATCCAAATGGACCTGTGAGATTGGTCTCAAGGTTTCAAGAAACAAACTCTACTCTTCACATTGCTATGATAAAGGAGAAGTAAAAAAAAAAAAAATAAAACCCACATTGCAAATTAGAGGGCTGTTGAGGTAACTGGCTGGGTAAAGGGACTTGCTGCCAAAGGCCAACAACATTAGTTCATCCCCTAGAACCCCCATGACAGAAGGAGAGAACTTATTCCCACAAGTTGTCCTCTGACATGCACATTTACACTGTGTCACTTTAGAACTTGCAGCCACCTACGTACACACACGCACACATACAATGCAAAAAATAAAATTAGATGTGTATATGTGTGTGTGTGTATGTGCGTGTGTGATTAGAATTGTCACAAAGAAGGGTCTTTTGCACTATTTCTTGTCTATACCTCATGTAAGAATGAACCATTGCATGCACAGACACAGTTGTGCACATAAAAGACCAATGGACCCTGTCTTCCCTCCAGGTGTCCCCACAACCCTGCTGGTGCTGGCTCTCTTCTTCTTTGGTGCTGCAGCTGTGCTGGGTGTTTGCTACGTGAAAAGGTGAGGTTGCAGGCACGTCTCCAGTCTTGTCACCTTTGCTGTGCAACTAGCTTATGCTCTTCCATGGTTGTTATTGGCATTTGGTCAAAATGGAGACAGCACCCCTTTTAGACATCACTACCGCCTGACCTTTGCACACATATGCCATCTAGACAGTAGATATTGGCCAGTGGGCATCAGACTCAAGAAATGAAAATGGAGAGGTCAATATTTAGGAAAGATCTTAGGCCGTATTTGAGTTGGGTTTGGGGGTGGGGGTCATGAGGACACCTAAAGTCCAGCCTATGGACACTGTCCAATAGGAATGATTCCACTAAAATGTGGGAGTGATATATTTGAATATGCCTATATTAGCATCACTTTGAAGTAAAGGCACTCAGGAGACTGTGCCAGTCTGTCCCATGGTAGACAAAGTCCTAGTTGTTGTGATGTGTACCACCTCAAGTCTCTCCTTGAGATATATGTATACTCCTACAGGTATGTGAAGGCCTTCCCTTTCACAAACAAGAATCAACAGAAGGAAATGATCGAAACCAAGGTTGTAAAGGAAGAGAAAGCTGATGATGTCAATGCTAATGAAGAATCAAAGAAAATGGTTAAAAACTCAGAGGAGCCCAAGAGTCCACCCAAAACTACAGTGCGGTGCCTAGAGGCTGAAGTTTAGGTGCACGAGAGTGGAGGAGGTACACCCGAGGCAAGTTTCATGCCCAAACCAAAGAAGCAAGCCACTGTTGGCTCCTAATGAGAAAAGGACTGCAGACTTCACCAGAAGGAGCCCTTTCCTTACTGCAGTCCTCCCCAGACTCTACCCTCTGGCCTCCAACCTTCCCACAGCCTTGCTAGCCCGTCTGCGCCTCATGGCAGACCAGAGAGTAGAGGAAGCTTTCGAAGCACCAGGCCCTACAACAGCTCCTCAACTCACACTCAGAGACAGGTATCCAGGCTGCCTGATCCCAGATGAGGGACAGAGTCCATGAGACATGGCCAGCCCCATAGTCCAAAACCTTCCCACAGGGAAACACACCTCCTGGCCAGGCTCTTTGGAACCAGGCACATGTAAAATAAGCAAGGGAAAACAACAGAAGGTCATAGAAAGCTTGGTGACTGAGACCTAATCTCTGGGAAGCCAAAATAAACAGAGCACAAGATGGGAGCTGGGGCCCAGATAGCAGCCTTGTTGGCAGAGACTATAAAATACAGGCGGGGTCGGGAAGCCTCTCAGTTAATTGATCTGAATCACTTCTTAGGACATAGACACACTTTCTTTTCTCTTCATTGTTGCCGATGTTCTCTAGAGATAAACACGCTTTTATAAGAAACCTAAAAACGAGAGAGGCCAGGAGCTGCTGGCTCAGTGGTAAAGCACTTGCCTGGCGTGTACAAACAAGGCTTCTAGTCCAATCCCCAGAATCCATCCAACCCTGCATACACACAAAGGAACGAACAAAAACATGAATTTCCATTTTCACTTGAATTACAGGACCCATTGCTGGCAAAACAACTATGTTAAAAGGTTAAGAGAAAGAAAGAGAGAAAGAAAGAGAGAAAGAAAGAAAGAAAGAAAGAAAGAAAGAAAGAAAGAAAGGAAGGAAGGAAGGAAGGAAGGAAGGAAGGAAGAAAGAAAGAAAGAAAGAAAGAAAGGAAAAAAAAAACAAAGAAAAGCACACCCCCCCCCCCAAATGCTGTCAGCTAATCTACTACAAGCTGAGAACTCTTTACCTGAAATGCTTGGTACCAACAGTGTTGCAAATTTCAGATTATGTTTGAAGTCTGGAATACTTGCACATACATAATGATATATTAGAGGGCCTCAGTCTAAATATGAACTTTACTTCCCTTTCATGCATACCTTAGACATTTAGCCTGGCGGTCTTTTCAGACAAAATTGTAAAAATAACTTTCCACATGAGATAAAGTTTCATGGTGTGGCATTTCCCCCCGGAGGTATCATGCTGACACACAGACAGCTCAGACTTGGTAAAAGTTTACTTAAAGCCGTGAGGTGCTGTGTAAGGCATGACATTCCATAGCTGACATTACTCAACGCACACTTACGTATAGTGGAGTGTGGGCTGAAGTTAATATTTTTTCCAGCTTTGATAACACTAGCTTATCTATTTTCAGACTAGTTTTTGTTGCTGAGACTAACCCATTCATTTTCTCTAATACAGCAACGACTACAACCTTAATTTATTGCCAGTGTATTTGAAAGTGTAGTATTGCCTCTATGTACCAACATAGACACTTCGTGTCCCTTTAACAAATGCATTACCAAGCTCTTATGTTTTCTATCAAGAAGAATCTTAGAGGAGAAGAAATGTTTGTGTCCCCAACAAATAAAGCATTTAGAAATTCCTTTGCTCCTTTATTTCCATAGAAACAGTATTTGTGCAAAAGTTAAGGGATACATCATAATCTTTACTTAGCAAAAGTAAAATGGACACAGAAATACATATATCACCCTGTGGGCTGTCTTTGCTTCAAATGGTCTCATTTAAATTGGTCAGTGTCACAGTTTTAATGTGAAACATCTCTCACAGCCTTGTGTGGTTGAACATTTGGTCTCCATCTGATTCTGCTGCTCTGAGAGGTTGTGGACCCTTTGGGAGCTAGTCTTTTAAGAAATAGGTCTGGGGCAGGCTTTAAGGTTTATAGCTTAGACATACTTCCTACCCTTTGCTTGCCTCCCGGTCCATGAGCCAGCAGCCTAGTGCTGCTGCCACATGCTCTAGCTGCTTCCACTACCATGCCTTCTCATTGTCATGGGCTGTTCCTTCAAACTGTGAACCAGAACAAATCTTTCCTCTCTTCTCTGCTATTTGGTCACAGCCGTGAGACAATGGCTACACAGTTCAGTTCATACACTGTAGTCTGTTACTTGGGACTCAGGTCCTACATCCCATTTTGTTTTAGAGTTCACATGAAAGGCAGCAAGAGGGGATCCAGAGAGCAAGAGTGACAGTGAGAGCAGTCATCGTCTTTTAAGCTTAGTCTTGGACGTGGTGCCAATAACAAATAAGTCAGAAGTAGGCGTCTGTGTTCCGTTCACTCATAGGAAGAGAGGCATACGCAAGCGCATGCATACCAGGAAGTGGGGAGCTTGGAAAGACACTTTATAGGATTGTTTCCTACTACAGTAATGACTGCTTCTTGCCCCCTGTGCAGATTGCTTGTGTTGCCATGCTAGGGAATGCCACGTTGCACTGTTATAATTGCATACGTTATCTTTCCTTTCATTCTTAACAACTATGAAGATACATAGAGAGACCACATACAATGTAAGCTCTCACAGGGCCGGAGGGATGGCTCAATGTTAAGAGCATTGGCTGCTCCTGAAAAAAACCTCGGTTCTGTTCCCAGAACCCACATGGCAGCTCATGACCATCATCGATCCAGTTTCAGGGGTTCAACGCCGTTGTCTCATCTCTGTGAGCACCAGACATGCATGTGGCGGTGCACAGACATAATCCAGACAGAACCTTCATACATATTAATAAAAATAAATAAATTGTTTTTAAAATAAATAAAGTAGGCTCTCAGAAAATTCTGAATGAGTGAATGCGTGGAAACTTTGAGACCAGTAGTAAGTGCTAAGAATATTTTCTATACAACGAAGTGTTCCTGCTGAGTTAAGTTTTGTCTTGATGGCTTTCTCTTGGTGCAGAACACAACTGTGAACTAACAAAAAGGACAAATATGGCTATTAAACATGATCTTTTCTCTCTGGGTTGACATCGACTTACTTCTGCAATCAAGAACTATCGTGGGCGAAATTGTGATTGCTTTTTTGGGGGGGTAGGTGTTGATTTATGTATATGGAACTAGTAGGCATTAGAGATAAAGTCAGAGACAAGAGGCAAATCTGATCTTAACTTAGATGGAAATAAGGCTTTGTCTGCCGGACTCTTGCCCTGCATGGGAATTTCCAATGCAGATAAACAAACACACTGATGCTCACTCCGAATGACAGGATGAGTAGTAAGCTGAGGCTCGCTTCTGTGAGGAGGAAGAGCCTCCCTGAGTCAATTAGAACTGACTGCTGGGTGTTGATAAGCGGATCTTTAACTCCCATTGTATACTTCTCATTATGAATCCTACTCAAGTCTCCAGCTATGGGAAGAGAATAACTTCCTCAGAGACCCTGGGACTGTGGGGTGGGTAATTGGCTGACTTAACACAACATGGAGGAGAATGAGGAAATTGTCCTTGTTGTAATGGCTAGACTTCCTTTATTTTTCTCTCCTGAAACTATGGTTCAAGAGGCACTGCTCCGTTCCTCTTTGCCCTGGATCTGTTAAAGCAGACGTGCAACCCTTCTGGTTTATCTAAAATCAGAAGGGCACTTCTGGATCAATGTACCAACCCTCCAGGCTATCCACGGGCATATTTCTCAACACGCTCACAAGCCAGTGTGGCTCATCCGCGTGTCACTGAGTTTTCCCTATTGTCCTTGGCCTAATTCTGCTCCGCTCACTGCTGTGCCTCCCACAAAGCACACCAACCATCTCTGTTGGGTTTTCCATTTCCCACCAAACACTGTGACCATTTCCTCTAGGTGCCACCTCATCCACCAGTTCCACTGACTCCACTGGGTACAGCTTCTTGGCACTGCCCACTGAGCCTGCCATCCTCCACACTGCTTCCCTGGCACCAACCTAAATATCACAGCGCTCCCTCTCAGACAACACCTTTCTCCTGGAGACTGATGTCACTTCTCCCACCACCACAGAGTCCTCGGGGCACTGCCAGCTCTTCAGTTGGTATCGCTGACACCAGTACTGACACTTGGATCCTGAAGCCACTTTGATGTGAATGTTGTTGACTTCTGGTGCCATCGCTGCTGTTCATTCATGCCTACTGTAAGAGCTTCCCTCTTAACATAGCAATGCAGGATTGGATTGGCAATACATAAAATCAAGCTAGGGATGCATGAGTCCCCCCACAAAGGGTTTGAGAATAAGATCAGAGGGCTAAGGGCAGACTATAGTGCCCATAGTGCCCTACACCAGAGTGTAGAAGCCAGCAAAAGAAAGCATGGACTGGGCTATAGAAACACCAGAGTGCAGCATCCTAGAAGATGACAGATTTGATGGTTTGGGTGTTTTCCCCCTCAAGACAGGGTTTTTCTGGATGGTCCTGGCTGTCCTGGAACTCACTATGTAGACCAATAGTCTATCCTCCAACTCAGAGATCCTCCTGGCTTTGCTGGGATTAAAAGACAGCGCCACCACTGTTCAACCAGAGATTTGAACGTATCCATGGATAACTAGTTTTTCTGTACTCTACCCTGAAAATTGAAGGCAACTTTCTCCCACTTGCTCTGTAGTTCTTGAATGCATCGTGTCCTACCCCTGGATCTCCATTTCCTCATCTGTGAGGAATGTTGGAGCAGATGATTGTTAGTCAGCACTGTCAACCTCGCAGTTTCACCAATCACATGCAGGAAGTTGATTGTGTTTGCCATCCACAGCCACTCACAGACTTTCACAGATTCCCACAGTCCTCACACAGATGTTCCGTGACCTTACAGACTGACAGGAGGCCTAGGACATACCTTCCTAGAAAAATATACATTTCAAAAGGCAAATGCTTCTGAGCATCACTACGGGACTGTATTCACTTCGAGAGCATTCAATCCTTGTATTATTACTGAGTGGAAATTTCCTAAACTGTGAAGTTCTGAATACTGAAAAAAAGTCTTTCATATAGGAAGATGAACTTGGAGACTTCTTCTATAACTCTTATTCTCTCTCTCTCTCTATATATATATATAGATATAGATATATAGATAGAGATAGTGATAGATGATATATAGATATAGATATAATTTCCTATAAACATTTCAACATTTTTATTATATGTAAGAAAAACATTTTCTTGTCCTGCTACAGAATAACCTTATGACAGAGGATGGTTAATCATTTATGTGGTTGATTTGGATAAGAATGACCCCCATAGGTTCTTATATTTGAATGCTTAGTCACCAGGAAGCGGCACTGTTTGAAAGGATTAGAAGGATTAGAAGTGTGGCCTTGTTAGAGGAAATGTGTCACTGGTTTGACGTCTGAAACTTTGAGGTTTCCAATGACCACTCCAGCTAGCCCAGTGTTGCTCTCTCGGCCCATGGGTCAGGACGTAGCTGTCAGCTACTTCTTCAGTGTCATGCATGCCCTCGTGCTCCCTGCCATGATGACAATGGACGAAGCCTCTGAACCTGTAAGCCAGACGTCAGTTAAATGCTCTCTTTCAGAAGAGCTGCCATGGTCATGGTGTCTCTTCACAGCAACTAAGACATATGTTTAGAGTAATACTTATTAATAAAATAATGATCTTCTTTTGTTTACCTTCTAGGTTCTTCATTATGCTTATGCAAACCTGAAAAGGAACTTGTTAGCTAAGCAGCAACTGCCCAGACTGGCCATTTATTATTTTAATATAACTAACACCTTATATCATCTTGGTCTGGTAATCTCCCCTTTATTTCAATCTTTGTAGTACTCACTGTAAAAAGGAACACAGGCCTCACTTTATAAAACTGTACTTTATGGAGAGTGATCTTTCTGACTTCTGGGCTCAGGTTAGAACAATGAGCCTTTAAAAATAAAGTAGCTATATCTTTCCCCATAGCTTTTTTTGGAATGTTGTTGGCATATAATAAGAAACAAGCTATCTGGGGTTGGGGATTTGGCTCAGTGGTAGAGCACTTGCCTAGCAAGCGCAAGGCCCTGGGTTCGATCCCCAGCTCCGAAAAAAAGAATAGAAAAAAAAAGCTATCTATGAGTAACATGCACATTTTGAGAAGTTTTCATATTACATTCATGTCTGTGGAATCATGTTCTAAGACAGTACCCTAGTACCCTAAAATGTTTCTTCTTACCCCTTTGAAGGTTTGGAGGACTGGCGTTTGAGTCGGAACCAAAGCATAAGCATGCTAGGCCAGTGTTTCACCATTGAGCTAGCCACCTCTAGTCCCCATTGTAACACTGTAGTGTTTCCTGTCTGACACCGTCCTCTGAGCAACCATTGATCTGATTTTGTCACTTAAGGTTCCTGGGGGGCAGGGGCTGTTCTAGAATTCTTTGGAAGGTCCATCTTCTTTCGGCCTAAGTCTTTCAGGTCCTCCGCATTGTTAAGTGTGTCAGTCGTGTATTCTTTATTACTGCTGATCAATATCCCGTTGAGTGGCGTTATCTCAGTTGTTTTCCATTCACTGGTTAACACATGTCTTAGGATCTCTATTGCTATGAAGAGACACCGTGACCACAGAAACTCTTATAAAGGAAAACAATTAATCAGGGCTGACTTGGAGGTCAGCAGTTTAGTCCATAATAGTCATGGCGGGAAGCACGGCAGCACACAGGCAGACATGGTGCTGCAGAGGTAGCTGGGAGTTCTACATCTGGATCCGCGGGCAGCGTGAAGGGAGAGTTTCACTGGGCCTGGCTTGAGCGTCTGAAACCTCAAAGCCCACCCCAGTGACAAATTTTCTCCAACAAGCCTTATCTATTCCAATAGGGCCACACTTCCTAATAGTGCCATTCCCTGGGGGCCCATGGGGACCATTTTCATTCACACCACAGCAAGTATCTGATATTGGGGTACTAGTCTTCGTGTGGATGTATTCTAGAAGCAGGATGACTGGATTATGTGGTTGGGATGTTTGTGGTTAGGTTTTTAGAAATGGCTACCTTCTCTTTCCACAATGATTATATTGTTTTACATCCCCAACAGACAATCTATAATTCCAGTTGATCAGCATCTTTGTCAATATTTAATACAGTTCTTTTCATTTTAGCCACTGAGGTATTAATTTTCCTTCTAATTTGCATAACGATATCAGACATCATTTCATGTGCTTATTTGCTATCCACAAATCTAGAAGACTCGTCCAGTCTTTGGCCATTTAAAACACTTGGGGTTTTTGTTTTGTTTTGTTTTGTTTTGTTTTTTTAAGGGGTAAGAATTGTGTATTCTAATTAGAAGTCCTTGGTTAAATATATTTTGCTTTTCCGAAGCCTGTGACTTTTTTTTGCCTTTTTCACAAAATAATTTTATTTTATTGATTTTTATGTATGTGAATATTTTGCCTGCATGTGTGTGTGTCAACAGCCTTGAGGCACAGAAACCTCCAACGCCAGCAGGTGGGTGGAGCTCCATCTCCAGGCAACACGTGAGGGCGTGGCCTACGTCACTGAGGTGCGACTGGTTTGCTGGCCGCGGCGCTGCCGCCTAGCGGGTTTAGCTAAGCAGCGGCCAAGGCGGCGTCGCTGGCGCGGGGAGAGCGATGCCTTGAACAGGGTGAGCCTTCCAGCGCCGCCCCTTTGTCGTGTCCCTTCTCAGCCCCTCCAAGGGCCTGGAGCAGGGAGTCGAGGCCCGGGCAGCACCAGGGTGTGTAGCCGGGCTTTCGGGGGAACTAGGCCCCTCTATTCAGGGCCTCGGTTGCGGGCTTTGGGCACCGATTCCAGGGGCGGGTGAATGCTCTGGGTCCGCCTTCGCGTTGGTGCTGAGAGGTTTCAGGGACCAACTCAAGCTGTTTTGAATCTTGGCGCTGGCGCCCTGAGTAGTTTAGCTGTTGGTTAGCGGAGAAGGTGCGCCAAGGAGGGGCCGAGGGGCGAGGGGGGGGCGAGGGTGACCACAGGGCAAAGGCTTCTGAGGGGAAAACCAGGGCCTGTAACCCTCCTGCTAAACCCACCCTGGCAGTGCACCTGGGCCTTTGCTTGTCAAGCTAATTGCTACCTTGAGAACCGACATTTTAAAAAAAAGTTTCCTTGCTAATCATAATTGTAGGGTACGTTGCCTTCTGTGTGCAGTTTCTTTGCAAAATGTGGGGTTACTATTGTTGTAATTTGTCCCCAACCTACCTGTTAAATAAATGGCAGTGTGCCTTCATATTCTGACCCAGCCCCATTTCCTGATACCCAGCATTTCACGTCCTTATACTGATAGACATGTAGCCCCAGCAACACTCCCAGTTGCTTTTAATCCTTATTAATCAAACTAAGATGATCTTTTCACATCCTACTCATCAAGCTTGCTATAAAATGAAGTTCATCCTTCAGAATTTTACCTGGGCTGTGAACTGCCACCTGCCCAATGGTCCTGATAGTTGTCTTTGAGAAGTAATTCCTTCTGAATTCAGAACCCTCAAAAGTTGCATGGATTTTGTTTTCCCTCTTTCGTGTTGGCTGGTTTCAGTTTCTGTTTATTTTCCTCCTTAATATGATCATGTTTTTCAAGACTATGTTGTCTTTGTCATTTGGCATAAGGGAACCATATATATAAAGGACATATATGGTATATATTCTTTTAATATATCTAAATTCTCTTAACTAGAGGAAGTTGATTTTTCTTTCTAAAAAGGTAGAGAAGGTGCAAAGAGAATATATTTTTCTCTAAGTCGGAAGTGTACTTGCTAAAAATACTGGTGTTATTAAAATTCCAGCAATTAACCAGTACTCTATTTGTTTATAGATTTTCTCCCCACTCCCCCTCCCTCCCTCCCTCTAAGATTTCTTTAGTTTTATTAGTTTTATTTCTCTTCCTTAATACCTTTGGCCCCAGAACAGGAATTGTAGATTCTATACTGACTGACCAGCCTAATCATTGAATATCTGTGTTAGTTTCAACAGCTGATATCTCTTTGTAAATTTAGAGTTTGTGTAAATAATGAATAAGGTAAGTAGTGTCCCATGAGTCCCAGTTGTAGAACTTAGTATGTATTACTGAGATTGAAGATGTTACAAAATGTAACAAATTTCAAATGTGTCTTTGATACTGCAGTCATTGTCAGCTAGTCATCTGGAGTGATACCAGAGTCAGCCTTGGGTCTAGATAGACTACACCTAGGACCAGCAAGTCCCAGGGATCCTCCTGTCTCTGCCTTCCCAGCACTGGGATCACAAGTGTGCTGCTAAGCTGTCTTCACGTGGGTTCAGGGATAGAACTGAGGGCCTGGTGCTTCCTGGACACAGTTTCCCAGCGGAACTCTCCAGCCTCGCCCAGTCATCTTGCACTTTGATGGTCTCAGTTTCCCTCTATGTCATTTCTGAATGGCTTATGTTTCATGCTTTCAGGGAGTTCCTGTGCGAGAATTATTAGTGATGCATTTGTTACATTCTCATAAGGAACACTTGAACCACAACAACTCATTTGTTAGAAAAAGAAGCGGTTAACTGTATGTGCCACCCACTGAAGAATGTGGCATATTCTTGGAATCCAGCTCTTACTTAGAAAATCCTCAGGCTGCTCTTGGGAAGCACATCTCTTTCTTGCTGGAAGAGGTCACAGCTCTTTGAGGAATCTTGACCACAGACTTGTATTTTACTGAAATTTATTGCCAGGGGTTTCCATATTATGTCTGTAAACAAATTCAAGATTTCAAGAGAGATACTTTGTTGTGAAGATTTCCATACACACACACATACATACATATTGGTCAGGGATAAGTTTTCACAATTTTATCCATAAATATAATTTTAATTTCTATGTCATATTAGTGTGGATGACTGAGCTAATAAACGAATACTAGAAGAATGATAAAAGTATTTCCATACTGACTAAAATAGTATATACTTATCTACTACCTAGAAGCAGGAGCACAGGTGAGTCTCCTGAAGAACTCATGGGGGAAGTGAGCCAAGCGACTTCACTGAGTGGCACATGCTGTGATAACAACATATAGATCTGCACAGAGCAATGCTGAAAAGGCTGGCGACCGAAGGGTGGTTTCAGCAGAATGCTTTGGTGGATACTCATGTTAGTGACTCCGTATTACATATAAAGAATCATATTTTCACACTAGTGATGAAATTGGTTAATATTGGGTAAATGCAGGGTCTTCCCTCCTAGCCAATGTGAACACCCTCATACTGTACCCTCAGGTAGGCATGAGTCACTGAATCAGTTTTCTGGATATTGAATATAATTACAGGGAAACAGTATGCTGCCTCACACTGTAAACCTTGCCGTTCAAAGTTAGGGTACTAGGGAGACAATGCAATATTTTCTAATTCAAGAAACAGCAAAGGCTTCTTTTCAGATGTGTTTTGATGAGCAGTGTAGGGTATTAAAATAAGATACTTTGGCATGAGAAGTCTTTTAAGGTACAAATACTTTTTGAAGCAGCAGATAAAAGAAGTATACTGGGACCTTTCTTTTTCTTAAAGAGGGAGGTGAAGCAGTCATGCAAAAGTACCTGCCTTTTACCAGGAGAAACGAAGACATCTTACAGAGATAGGTCTCAAAGCCAAGAGAAATCAGAACAAACTTTCTTGAGTAACGTGTTCCTCACTACTTTGCTGCAGTTTAGAGCCCTAGCCTCAACTCTATTGTCTTGTCATCTTGTCATCTTTCCACAATTTGCTTGTCTTAGTCTGTGCCCTGGGTCCTAGTTAGAGCCTTATTTTTCTTGTGGAGACTTCCCCATACAATGTGAATAGTTTTCTCCTGTTTATTTCAGTTGATCTTGGGAACAGCTGGAGATCCAAAAGTAAAGGAGGGGACTGTTATCTCCCTACAAATTCTGATTCAGTGTCATGAGTTCCGTTAAGTCTTGAGACCATTTCAGAAGCCTAGTTTATTCTGTTAGGTAAAATAGATGGAGTTGAAGTTTTAGGCTGGCCATTAGAGTCTGACTGTATGAAGCTGATACAGCAAAGCTCAAGGAAGCTAAGCTTCATCTTGAGTGCAGTGATTCTCAGCTTTGCTAATGCTGTGACCCTTAGATACACTTCCTTATGCTCTGATGTCCACAACCATAAAACTGTGTTTGCTACTTCATAACTGTTTTTGATACCGATTAAAATCATGGAAATAGCTGTGCTTTCTGATGTTCTTTTGGGATTGAGAATCGCTGGATTAGAAGTCAATGCCTCCACTTTGCACCTGGAAAATTCACTGTGCTGCTCATTAGATGAACTTGCAGTTTTTAACCTTTTCATATTGTGTCACTGAGAAGTTCCTGTATGCTCCAGCAGCCCTCCCCGTTGCTGTGTGGTAGGGCATCCTTACAGTAAGTCTGGACTTCTGTACTTATTGGCTAATCTGCCCTTTGTACGCATGTAAAAATTCACTTCCTCTTCCGTGTGACAGCCCATCAGATATTTGAACAGGCGTTTGTGCTGCCCAGGTCATTACCTAGTTGTACTCAGCCATAGTAAGTTGCCTCGTGTCTGTTTCTAGACCCATGTCTTGAATATGTTCTACTCTTTTAAAGGTGTGACTGCCTTGAGCTGAAAATCAATCAATCAAACAAACACCCTCCAGTTTAACACAGAGTGGGAGGCTCCTTGCTGTAGACATCTGCTTCTAGCAGGAGTTTAGAATTATTTTGACATCTTTGCTAGACCTGTTACAATGTTATTTTAATCTAAAACCTCAGGCCTCCTGTTTCTGCGCTGCTTCAAAGCACATCTTACCTTGGCGCTTTTGTGCAGTCAGCTTTTCAGAACATGTTCAAGAGTTAATACCTTGCTGTATTTATAGACTTAGCAAGTCTCTGAGTCTTTATTCAGTAGACATGGTTCATCCATTCTAGTTCCAGTCAGCCAGGTTGGGCAAGCATGCCTCATCTTGTCTTCTTTTTCTCAGTTATCTGAAAAAAAAATCTTAAATATCCATCTTGATTTTGTTTTTTGTTTTGATGTCAATATCTCCCTTCTCTAAGTAACCCCAGTGTGTTTTATTTCCTTCAAAGGCACTACAATCTACCTCTCTCAGATGCTTTTGGAGACCTCTGCCTAAAATACCCTCAACCATGCCCTGACTCTGTTACAAGCCCAGACTATGTTTCTGAACTCAGGTGTTTGCCCAGAATTTCTTTTCCAACTCAGGACCAGTGTCTTTCACCCTCTTCCAGGCTTTCCAGGCGCCCTGTGCCTGTTCGGTTTAGTGCTTCTTGTTTGGTAATTAGATACTTATTTGTGTGACTATTGCCCTTCCCCCAACCGTGTTGCGTGTCACCTGCCTCTGCCTCCCAGGTACTGAGACCACAGATGTACACCACCCAGATAAACATAATTCTTAAAAGACCAGCTATGACAGCCATTTCCTGCAGGTCTGTAGACATTTACTCATGATATTTCCATACATATGAATGAGAGCATGAACAATAAAGATAGCATGTCATTTAAATATCTATATTCCTTAAGCGTGAAGTTACTGCTTTTCTTGAGAGGATTTTCTTGCCATACCCTACTTTTTACAGGTTTTGTTTTTCTTTTTTTCTAAGGTTTTGGGCATTAGGGAATTTTTGTTTGTAAACTGTCCTTGCTTAGAGTAGAATGGAATCCAACAGTATTGATGTCATCAGTTTGTGCTACCCAGGGACCACTAAGGTGAACTTGCCGGACACCTGCTTTAAGCCGGGAATCTTAATGGTTCCTCTTTGGATATACTTGGTACTCATCTGTTACACTTGGACATGCTTAAAATGTAATCTTTTGCCTTCATAGATTAGATTTTAGTAGTCCCCCAAAATAGTAATGGGGGAATTTTAATTTGAGTATAGTTATACTATATTTATATACTATATTTAAAATAACTTTTAAATAACCCTCAAACAGTGGATTAAGTTTTAATACTGAAAGTGACACACATTTATGGTCATATATTTTGAAGTCATGTTTTTAAATGTTTATTTGTCTTGTGTGTATGTGTATATGAGTCTAGGGCTGCACATGCTACAGTGCATATGTGGAGGTCAGAGGACAACATTCAAGAGTTGGTTCTCTCTCCATCTTGTGAGTCCTGCGGATAGAACTCAAGTTGTCAGCCTTGGCAGCGAGTCCTTTGCCTCCTCGCCAGCCCTATATTTGTATTATTCCTAAAGCTATAGTCTTTTTTATAGGCAATAAAGCAAGCGTTTTGCTTAAATTCTTTTCTATGTAATTGTTAACTATTGTTTTATGTGGTAAAGGTGTTAATTTGAGTAAAAGTAAAAGTTTTTTTATGGTAAATGAAATGGAATTTCTTGAGGTGGGAGTTCAAAGTTCATATCTGTCTCATTCCGTGGACTTAACCATTTCTTTACTAATAGAATAAGGATACAAAAAAATGCATCTACCCTATAGGATGCTGTGAATAATAAATGATGTCATACACGGAGAGCATTTAGTTTGGAGTGTGACATATAGTAGACAGTTCTTAGGAAAATTCAGTCACTTGACTATACCCTGCCCCCACCGTGGCTATATGGTGTGTATATGTGTATGGTGTGTGTGTGTGTGTGTGTGTGTGTGTGTGTGTGTGTGTGTGTGCTATCACTCTGCTAATATCTTAAGTCATTTAGCTATATGATTCTGAAAAACTAACATAAATCTTTACTTTAAAGACTATGGTTAAATACATTGTATGTCAGATTCATTTGAGTGGACTGAATCCCCCCTTCAGGTACTTGTAGTTTTTCTTTGCTTTTTGAAGGATGAGTGAACTAGATATTTTTATGTCAACTTTACCCAAGCTAAAGTCATCTGAGAAGGGAGAACCTCATCTGAGAAATTACTTCTATAGATGGGGTTGTAGGCAAGCCTCTAGTTTGTCTTCTTAATTGGTGGTCAGTGGGAGAAGGCCCAGACCATTGTGAGTGGGGCCACCCTGGGCTGGTGGTCCTGGTTCTGTAAGAAAGCAGATGGGCAAGCCATGGGGAGCAAGCCCATGAGCAGCACTCCTCCCTGGCCTCTGCATCAGCCCCTGCCTCCGGTTCCTGCCCTGCCTCCTTCAGTGATGAACAGTGATAAAGAAATGTAAGCCTAATAAACTCTTTGCTCCCAAGTTGCTTTTGGTCATGGAGTTTCATCACAGCAATAGTAACCCTAACTAGGACAAAGAGTATATTGGTGTTTTTTATATTTATGTAAAATAATGTTTGCTTTGTATTTAACAGAAACTATGTGAAGTAAAACTTTCTGAATTCTGAAAGACATCATTTCACCATGGGACAGCAAATTTCCGATCAGACGCAGTTGGTTATTAACAAGTTACCAGAAAAAGTAGCAAAACATGTCACCTTGGTTCGAGAAAGTGGCTCCTTAACTTATGAAGAATTTCTTGGGAGAGTTGCTGAACTCAATGATGTGTAAGACTTGCTTCTTCATTCTGTTTTCCCTTCATATGCCCCTATTTGTCATGACTGCAGGAGGTAACCACGGGCACTGATGTGGGAGGAGGAGCTTTTTAGCATAGGTTAGAAAGTAGTACATTGACTGTGCTCTAAGTAGACTTCAGTGTAGCTGTTCTAAAATGTGGAAAGGGAACAGAGGGATGGGAGGAACTTATATGATCTTTAGTATCTAGGCAACAACAGGGGACAAATAGGGAAGCAATTCTAAAATGCTCAGCCATTGTGTACTGAGACTACTTGACTGTTGTGTAGAAGTACTTGCACTTAAAGGAGCACATGAACAGAAGAGAATTTGCCACTCAGTCACTAATGGAAGCATCCCAGTGCACGACTGTGTGTGGCCGCCTGTTTATTTACTAACATACACAGAAAGTGAAAGGTCACTTTTAAATCTTTTCAACTCTCCTGAGTGAAATTCTTTCTAGGATAAAGTGCAAATTTCTCCACCTTGAACTTAATCTTTCTTTATAGATCTCACTTCAGTTTTTATGCTGTTCTATATAAAAGCTTTTAAAAGTACAAAGAGCTTTTGCCCTTGAAGGGCCTCAGCTCCCTATGCTTTCTCAGTACTGCTTGTTTGTTCCCGTGGGTGATACTTTTTCCTCTTAAACCTTCCTCTCATAGCACCTACTTCTACTTTTCTTTATTCTGTATCAGTCTTCTGTCTCTTTGGGAGTTTATTAAAACTTGTCTAAGACATTTTAAATAATACCTTTAAAATATTTGTATTTTATTTTATGTGGATGAGTTTTTGCCTGCATATGTTTGTGTGCCACATGCATGCCTGGTGCCTGTAGAAGCCAGAAAAAGTGCACCAGATCCACTGGGAATGGAGTTACAGACCATTATAAGCTGTCATGTGGATGCTGGAAATTGAACTGAGGTCACCTGGAGGAGCAGTCAGTGCTTTTAACCACCAAGCCATCCTTCCAACCCCCTTAAGTAAAATCTTAAAGGTTCTCTCTGGTCTCCTTAGTCTAACCACTCATCACTGAGCACATAATATACACAAAGCACTGTGCCAAGGGTTTGAGCATTTTAACTAATTAACCGTTTTAATTGATTACTCAGGTATTGATGACACGTCCACCCGTCTCTGGATTTGGAAGTTTCTTCCATTCCCTACATTACTTCTTATTCAATCCCCTCAAAGCCCAGGACATGGTGTACAGTCTTGTAGTAGTGTAGTCACTGTTGCTAGCACGCGGTGACATGTGTGCACCGGCTCCAGAGGCATCTATGGCATGAAGGACATACTAACGATATGAAGCATGTTAGGTAAGAAGAGCGTGCTTCCTTTATGAACATCGCTGTGCTATTTTCAGTCAGTTATGAAGACTAAAGGACAGTCTTAAGGTTTTATCAGGAATAGCTTTCTTTTAAGAACACTGGATTTTACTTATTAAAAAAAGAAAATAGCTTGTTTCTGAGATCATATTTGTAAGGAGTAAAACAGGACCGAGAATATAGTAGTATCAGAAGAATTGGGTACCTTATTCTTATTCCAGCTTTAAAAAAAAAAGTTTTTTAAATAAAAAGTTTTGGGGCTGGGGATTTAGCTCAGTGGTAGAGCGCTTACCTAGGAAGTGCAAGGCCCTGGGTTCGGTCCCCAGCTCCGAAAAAAAGAACCAAAAAAAAAAAAAAATAAATAAATAAATAAATAAAAAGTTTTTATTTATGGGGGCAGTGCACATGTAGAGATCAGAAGGTAATGTGCCAGAATTTGTTTTCTTACCATGAGCATCCCAGGTATTGAAGTTAGGTGGTCAGGCTTGATGGCAAGGGCCTCACTGAGCACTGGGCCATTTCTCCCATACAGTGTTCCAACTCCTAGGAATTTAATAACATTTGCCATCCTTTAGTACTTAAATTTATATATGTAAACTCATATTATTTGATGAAATTTTACTTATTGATCTAAAGGTTCTAAAAAAAAAGCTGTGTCCTGCGATATCACCTGTGTGCTAAATTATTGGGTAACAGTAAAAATATATTCCTTTTACTAATTTGGCACAGGATATTTGAGGGGTTTTGTTTGTTTGTTTGGTTTTTGGTTTTTGGTTTGGGGTTTTTTTTTTTGTTTGTTTGTTTGTTTTGGATGGGCTTCTTTTTTGTTTTGTTTCTGTTCTAATAGTGTTGAGAAACAAAGCTTAGCTCTTGCCAGTGTCTGTGTGTTAAGCAAGGCCAGCACTGTAGCTTGAAACGCATTCCATGGGCAACAGTTGAGCATTTCATAGGTACAGTGCTTTCTGCTGCCCTCCAGCCATGAAGCCAGTCCTACAGAGATGTGGCTTGGCATCCAAGAAACAACAGGAAGTTGGCACAGCTGAGTTATTTCCCTTGACTGACTGAGGCCAGTTGCTCTGCTTAGCTGGACAGCACTTACTATTTGCAGTTGTCCTGCTAGTGTTCAGAGAGCAGTCAGCAGTAACAAAGGGAGCTGCAGTCTTGGGTCTTCAGATCGATCGTAGTTGGTGTTGATAGCAAGATACTGAAAGTGTTGTGTGGTCTTTATCCTAGTGTGGCTTGTAACCACTTCATGAGGAAAGGGCAGGAGAACTATACTTAGTACCACAAAGTATTTGTTTTACCTGACCAAATCCAAAATTACTATGAATTTAAAGCTTTTCAAGACTCTCAACTCCCAGCCTCGCCCTGCCAGCTCAGGGATTTCTAAGTAAGGCTGAATTTGGATAATATTTACAGGATTTGGCATTTCTAATTAATGTTTAATGTTTAGGTAAATAAAGCTTGCGAAGGGCTGGAGAGATGGCTCAGAGGTTAAGAGCACTGACTGCTCTTCCAGAGGTCCACTCCCCAGCAACCACATGGTGGCTCACAGCCATCTGCAAAGGTATCCCCTGTACTCTTCTGCCTTGTCTATCTGAAGAGAGCTATAGTGTAGTCATATAAATGAACATTAATTAATTAATTAATTAATTAATTAATTAATTAATTTAAAAAAGCTTTCCAAAAGGTATGTTATGTAACAACTCCAGCAAGAATACGGTATTCCTCAGGGCTGTGTGCATTTGGTCAGCATTTGTTTAACACTGAGCCCAAACTTTCGCTTAAAGTCCAGGTCTCTCGGGCTGTTGGCTCTTGCTTGTTTTCTTTTAGGCAGACCTCATGCGGCCCAGGCTAGCATCAACCGCCTTGACCTCCTGACCCTCCGTCCTTCTGTCTGTCAAGTGCACCATGCCCAGCCTTGGACTAATTTTTTAAAACAGTTTTTAGACACTCAAAGACCACTGAAAGGTAGATATGGAGATGAGTATTCCACAGAGCTTTTGACTTTACAAACGTCAGAAACTGAGTGTGTACAGAACATTCTCTGTTCCTGTGCCATAGGAGTCTATTTATTATGACCTCTTCTGCTGTCTCTGGCTTCCAGTTTCCTTCCCTGCTGGAAAGGGTTTCTTGAGTCTGGTTTCAGAACTCTGCTATCTTCTCATAAAAATAACAATTGTGCTTGCCTCTTTCAGAACTGCTAAGATAGCTGCTGGTCAGGAAAAGCATCTTCTCTTTGAGGTACAACCTGGGTCTGATTCTTCTGCCTTTTGGAAAGTGGTCGTACGGGTGGTCTGTACCAAGGTAAGATCGGTAGATCGGTAGTCTCCTGTTTCAGAGCTTATACTGCTTTGGTAGTTAGAGGGACATTTAATAATATAATAGATTTTGTAAATAAATGGAGTGTGTGTGTGTGTGTGTGTGTGTGTGTGTGTGTGTGTGTGTGTGTGTGTGTGTGATATGTGTGGTAGTCTATATATGCATGTGTACATCATGGTTGAGGCCAGAGGTCAACATCTGGTGTCTGCCTCTCTGTCACTCTTCACTTTTTTTTTAGAGACAGGGTCTCTCACAGACCCTGAAGCTCTCTTGCTGTTCTGTCTAGACTGGCAGGATGTACCCCGCCCCATGCCCAGGATCTGCTTACCTCTGCTCCTCCAGCACTGGGCCTACATACAACATGCCATTATACTCAGATTTTAGGTTGTTACTGAGTAATTGAGCTTGGGTCTTCATTCCTGTGTGGCTGCCACTTTACTGAGTTACCTCACAGCATCGTTTGATACTGTTGCTACCCTCAAGCTGTTTGACTCTCTGTTGTTTAATTGCCACATCACAGAGATTATTGCAATCAGATTATTAAAGTATGCCCACCCTCCACCTGTCTCTGGCGCTTAGCTTGCTGTGGAGCCTGTGGAGGACACTGCAGTTAGCTCTGAGATGACACCTGAGGATGGGTTATCTCAGGAGGTCCCTGCTTTGAGAACATTGGATTACATTCCTTGTTATGAAGTGGATCTTTTGGGAGGAACATGCTGTCTTATATTTAGTTTTGTACTGTAGATAACTGCTAAAATGTCACGAAAGCTGTTGCAGAAGGAAAGCCTCCTGCTCGCAGCTAATTAGAATAGCAATTCTTAGCCACAGGCCTTCGAGAGAAATGAGTTTTATTCTCCTTCGGTCTCAGCCCTTCTTCTAAAGGTGAGATAAGCCATACCAGCCATAAGTTACACAGTTGTGAGTGCCTGGAGGTCCATTCCTGACCAGTCAGACTCCCCCTCCCCGGGTGAGTCACTGACCCACTGACCGTCTGAATACATTATTTACATGACAGTACTCTGTTTACAGACATGGATGAGTCTACTATTGTTAAGCAAATCCTGAAGAATAAAAGGTAGTCTGAGAGTTAGCATTATCTCAGAAGATGACTTAAGAATACTGTATTTCATTAATTAAAGCAGGAAAAACCTTTTTATGATATATATATATATATGATAATATATATAATATATGCATATATCACTAGAATGAATGGGATAATATACTGAAAGTAAATTTTAGTGAGTCCAGACCCTAGAGTTACCTGGATAGTCTGTCACATTGCCCTAGTGGGTTGCCAGTTTCACGTCTGCTGTGTTTTACTTCTAGTCGATTCAAGTAGATATGTGAGCAGTTACACCAGGAACCCAGAATGCAGGTAATGCCATGTCCTTAAGGAAATGGCTCACTGGTCAGGCCCCTGTTCCTTCTGCCACAGACTCTGCTAATCTCCACACCCCCAAACCAACCCCTCCATGTTCTAGTTTCTGTGCCTGGGGAATCACCAACCTGCTTAACATTGACTCTTTAGTCCTCCTGCCTACACACCTCCATTGCTCCTGTTTGTGGCAGTCCTGGCCCCTAGCACACAACTGTTTCTGCTTTATTCACTCTTCCTTCTTGCACTCTGCATGCCCACCAGTGTGAAGTGGAAGTGTTAACTTTTACAGCGCACACCCTCTGTTCACTGAGTTGCCTCAACTCGGATGTCTATTCCTTCTGTCACTTGTGAGGGTCATCAGCTACAAGTCACATTGAACTCCTTCTAAACTAGTGTAAACAAAAGCCATTTTTTTTCATGTGTCAGCAAATTCTGATATACTGGTTCCAGAGTTCCAGAGCTGGCCACAGGGTCAGCAGATCTCTATAACCCAGTGGTCAATATTTACTTTTTTTTTTTTTAATGGAACTGAGGACCAAACCCAGGGCCTTGTGCTTGCTAGGCAAGCTCTCTACCACTGAGCTAAATCCCCAAGCCCCAATATTCACTTATACCCACCCCTCTCTTATTCGTGGAAAGAATGATTGTTTTGGATCAGACTAACCAGGATTGACTCCTCAGACATTTTAGGGAGTGGAGAATGCTAGAATAAAAGCAGGCATACCAGCAACTAAAGTGGAAACAGTCACTCTCAAATGTTCAAACTTGATCTCCCCAGCCCCGTCTCAGATACTATCTCATCTGTGGTCTCCCTTCCCAGAAATTCTCTTCCTCTTCTAAGTTCCAGTAGCTCTTGGATTCATAGGGAACATAGCAACACTGAGAGTAGAACGGTCTCTTCAGCCCTCGCCTCCCTGGGCCCCCGGGCAGGCACTGCTCCTTGCAGTTATGTGTCATGGCTGGAGTGCTATGCTTTTCGTCCAGCAGCTTGTTCTGTGACAAAATCCTGCTGAAGAGGCGTCCATCCTCCTTTGCATGGCCAGGGCGAAGGCTTTCCTTGAATTGATACACATGCTACCTAAATTGTATGTACTCCCCATTATTTCATAGAATGCCAGTTTACAAGGAAGAGACCTTTATCACCTGTAGAAAATTACCATATTACAAGGGTATCAGGCTTCCTGTTGCTCCTTTCAATACAAAGTTAACGTTTGGTGTTAGTACTAAGCAAATTCTTTTTCCCCCAAACTTTCATTATATTGCTGTATTGTCTAGTTTAAATTACTGTACTGTAGTAAAACTTTCTTAAAATAAGATTCTAAATAGAAAAATACAGATATTAAAGACAGAGGCTATTAGAGTCTTCTTTTGCATTTTGTTTTGTTTTTGGGGAAGGGGAAACTGATAGATAAATAAAAAAATTTTTTGCAAAGCCAATATTTAGCTGAGAATAAGTGAAGTCTAATGTGGGAAAATGACTTGAGACTGAAAGTGCTACACTTCTTCTCTTGATCAAAATTGTTTTTTAGAATTAATGGTCTCGCCGTGTAGCCTAAGGGTCCTGAAACTCAGTTCTCTGCCTCACTGCCCGGGTGCTGAGTGTACAACTGCGCATTTGCCACACTTGGCCTGGGAGCTGCCTATTTATGATCCTTTATCATCAACATCTGTGCTTTAACCTCTGAGTTTATCCTAAGACCTCTCCTGTCTGTCTCTGTACTGTTTAACTATACTCAGAATATTGAGTTCGTTTTTTTAAAAAACCTTAAATTATATTTGGCTGGGTTGTTTTGTGGGTATGACACTAGAAAAGTTATTAGATTAATTAAAAATTATGTGCTGAGAGATGGGCCTGGAGAGATGACTCAGCAATTAAGAATACTCAGTGCTCTTGCAGAGGACCTGAGTTCAATTCCCAGCACCCAAATGGTAGCTTACAACCATCTGTAACTCTGCTTCCTGGAAATCTGATGGCCTCTTCTGAGCTCCTCAGGCATCAGGCACACATGTGGTGCACATACATACATGCAGGCAAAACACTGATACAAATTAAATATTTAAAACTCCCAAATTTATGTACTGAAGTGACTATTCAGAAAAGTTCATGAGGTCTGGAGAGATGACTCAGGGGTTAAGGGAACTCGCTGCTCTTCCACAGGTCCTGAGTTCAATTCCCAGCAACTACATGGTGTCTCACAACCATCTGTAATGGAATCTGATACCCTCTTCTGGTGTGTCTGAAGACAGCTACAGTGTACTTACATACATTGAATGAATGAATGAATGAATGAATGAATGATAAATCTTTAAATTTATTTAAAGAAAACCTCCTCACTATATTAAAGAAAGAAAAGAAAACTTCATGAGAGGACTGGGAAGAGTTTGGTCAGCAAAACCCTTGCCAGGCAAGCATGAAGACTTGAGTTCAATTCCCAGAACCCACAGTTGAGAAAAAAAGCCAGGTATAGTGGTGTAATCTCAGCACTGGGGAGGCAGAGACAGGAGGACACCTAGAGCTCCCTGGTCAGCCAGCTCAGTCCAGTTAATAAGTTCCAAGCTACACAGAACCCTGTGTCAAAAAGGAGGTAGAAGGTGTTCCGAGGAGCAAGCAGTTGAGGTTAACGCCTAAGGTTGACCTCTGCCCTTCACACACGTGCACACAGACAGGTCTTCATGAAGTGCGTGTCTTATACATCTCTGCATAAACTAAGACCTTGCAGCTGTCTTTCTTCCTTTAGTGCTCCAGACAACCTATGTTCAGAATCCAGATGTTCTCTCCATGTCTGCCCCTCTCTCACTTTGTTCATGGTGACCATCACTTCTCACCAAGGGTGTTCATTCGGGTTCCCATCCATGCTCTCCCTGGCCTCCCTCTGCATTCTCAGCGCAGCAACCATTCCTCATCCTATTGGACGTGTGAAGTTGTTTGTGTTTCTTTTTGACTCAGAGCATTCCAGTGGCTTTCTGTGTGTTCAGAATAAAAGTCAAAGTCATTGTTGAGATCAGCAAAATTCTGTATTTCATCAGCACCTCACCTTCTAACCTTTCCCTGTCTCACCCACTTCCGGCTCCTTGTTGGATTCCTTGTGCCTCTCACCAGCTCATATATGCTCCACAACCTTTACACTACCGAGTACTGCAGCTGTAGTACTGGACCCTCAGGTAGCATGTGTGAGTTACTCTCTGCCTCTTCTAGTTCTTACATGTCCCCTTTACCTCAAGGCCTTCCTTGACCCTCAGCTTCCCTCTCCCCGATTTACCTTCCACACTGATTTTTAGCTCACAACTCCAGGTGGCATACGTGACTCATTCCAGTATCTTTTCTAGTTCTTAAATGTTTCTCTCACCTTGAGACCTTCCTGCCCGCTCGGCATCCTCCCTCCCTGCCTTACCTGACTCCATGACCCTGTCTGTGCTTTTCTCCCTATCCTGAAGCTTGCATCTAGCAGGGGGTTCTGTGTTTTGCACACTGTGTCTTTAGTCCCTAGAGCATTGTCCATCGTGACTGTAATACTGCATTGTGGACACTCGGTAAATACAGGAAGTGTGTTATTAGAACAGTTATTGCATGACCCACTTCACTAATAAGATCCTTGTATAAACGACTTTACTTACACACTTTACTTCTTCTATATTGTGCAGTTTCAGAAGAACACTGGCTCACTCTCCTCAGCTCTGAAGGCTTATTCCAAAAGCTTCTGTAATCTCCTGCATTGTTTTATTTGTTCTTTGTACCTGATCTTTGCTACTTTGTGGGTTCTTCTTTTTCCCATCCTTTACTGCCAACCCCACCTCCCAGTTTCACCCCCTTACACAAGATAGGAGAGAAAGAAGGATAGGAGAGAGAGGAATTAGGAAATCTCTGAATCTAATTTCTTTCCTTTTGTTTCTTCTTTGACCACAGCAACTAACAAAACTGCAGCCAATCTCCCTAAACAACCAACACCCACCCCGCCTTTCTGGGCTCTATATCTGTGTGCCCTCTGAAAAGTTCCCAGAATTCCAAACATCACATTATCGCAGAAGCTATCTGCAGCTGGCAAAACCATGTCTCTGCTAGAGCACAAGGCAAATCATAGTCAACTGCTACAGACAGTCAAGTTCCAGGCCAAGTAAGAGAACTTCAGTCAGACATTACAGTGTCTTGAGGAATGATAGCCAGGGCTAACCTCTGACCTTTACACACCCATGCACACACGAGGAGGAAATGGAGGAGGAGGAGGAAGAGGAGGAAGAAGTAGTTATTATCATCCTTTCAGTTGTCACAGAATAGCATAAAAAAGTCCTTTATTAAAAATCATTAGCTGGTAATGCAGGAGCTGGACCTAGACCCCCTGCACATTTGTAGCAAATGTGCACTTAGGTCTTCACGTGAGTCCCCTAACAAGTGGAGCCAGGCTGTCTTGGTCTCTGTTCCCTGCCATTGGATAGCCTTCCCCTACCTGGACTGCCTGGTTGGGCCTCAGTGGGAGAGGATGCACATAATCCTACTGGGACGATATGCCCCAGGGTAGAGTAGTACCCAAGGGGAGGAAGAAATGGGGGCAGGGATTTGGAAGAGAGGAAGGAGGAGGGCTGTGGTTCAGATGTAAAGTGAATAAAGAAAAAGAAAAGAGTATTAGCTTAGAATGATAGTACACGCCTGTAATGCTAACACTCAGGAGGCTGAGGGGGACATCCAGTTCTGGGCCAGCCTGGGTAACATAGCAAGCTCATGCCTCAAAAAATAATTAATTAAAACATCAAAGTGGGGCTGGAGAGATGGCTCAGTGGTTAAGAGCACTGACTGCTCTTCCAGAAGTCCTGAGTTCCATTCCCAGCACCCACATGGTGGCTCCCAACCACCTGTAATAGGATCAGATGCCCTCTTCTGGTGTGTCTGAAGACAGCGACAGTGTACTCACATAAATAGAATAAATCTTTAAAAAAACCAAAATGAAATTTTTCAATAATAATCTCTGAAATTTATGTCTCAACTCTGGGAAAGTCACCTGATGTTGTCAACTCCAGACAGGCCTGTACTCGATCAGACTTGCAAGGTTATTTTGGATGTCAGACAGGAAAATTTAGTAAGTTCTCTGATGAACCACACAACTGAAGAAAACATGTATGTTCTTTTATTTAGACTCTTATTTTCCTAGGTCTATTGCTCACTGTAAAGTTCTATTCCCCAGGATATTTGACTGACCGCTGTGTGTCTGTGTTCCCCTCTCCCTTTGTGTTTCTAGATTAACAAAAGCAGCGGCATTGTGGAAGCTTCGAGGATCATGAATTTATACCAGTTTATCCAGCTATATAAAGACATCACAAGTCAAGCTGCTGGAGTCTTGGCTCAGAGCTCCACCTCTGAAGAGCCTGATGGGAACCCATCCTCTGTAACATCTTGTCAGGCTAGTCTGTGGATGGGCAGGTGTGTGAGCCACAGTTCAGTGAATAGACAAAGTGCTGAGATCACAGTACATTCTCCCTAGCGCTCTGTGACACCCTCGGTTCTGCTGCCTCGGCCTGTCATAGGCAGATCAGTTTTAGGTTAGTCTGTCCTTCCATTCATTTCAGTCCCAGATTAAGATGGCAGGGAATGTTTGTCAGCTCAGTGTCTGGGAATCCACTCTCTGTCTCTTACATTTAAACAGGAGATACTGATGCCCTACAGATTTTTAACCTCAAAGCCCTTCATAAAAGTAGGTGCAAGAATCTGGCAGAATCATTTCAGAAATTATTTAATTGGAAGTTAAGTTTTTAAATGTTGTCTTCAGGCCTTGGTGTCTAGTCAGAGAAGAAAAGCAGTGGTGCATGTATGGCCGCTGTGTAACAGGAGGAAGTGACTTCAGCTGGAGTTTGCCGTGGCAGTGCTTGTTCACGCAGGTCTCATAAGTCTGTGGATACCTCAATTGGAAAAAGGCCCCTGTGTTCCCAGGCATGTTAACATTCTGTCTTACTGTGACACTGGGTAGTATGGTGTAGAGTGCAGCAACTGTGTCCTCCTAGAGACAGGAGTGTGTCTGACAGGAGTTTCTCGCTGTTGCTTCAGTTGCATTTTCACTCATAATCAACTGGTGTCCACGTGCCGTGCTATTGTATCTTCCGTCTGACTTCCCTGTTAGGTTTACTAGTGGGCTGTTACCAGCCTGCTGTGCGAGCTCACAGGGCTGTAGCAGTGTTTAGGCTTTAGTGTCTTTATTGTGCAAAGTCCATTCAGAGCCAGAGGGCTGATTTTTCTGCTCTTTCCTTGTCTGACTTCGGAGTGGTGATCCTTTTCTAAGTGTTTTGAAAGCTGAGAGTAGTTTTTTCTTGCCTCTGTAGCTACCCCACAGCAAGTAAACGGTTCCAGTTGTCATCTTCAGGAAGGAGGTGAAAGTGTGACTCTTAAAGACAAGGAAAGCAGTGCCAGCACATGGCTTCATGTGTTGTGAGCCTCCAGTGGTACCCTGGTACCCAGGTTATAGAAAAAGGACTTGCAAGAAGAAGGAGCGTCTGGGGGCCTTCTACAGCTTTGCTTCGTGTTGGATGCATAGCCCTATTAATGGCTAGTGTTTGTGGAGTACTTACAGTTCATTAAATCCTAACAGTAACTCCCAGGAGTACAGCTGCTGATCAGGTGAGGAAGCAAGCTTAGAAGAATAAGTGCATGACGAGAAGTTGACCCAGCTAAGGTTCATGTTTAGCCCATTGAAGCTTAGTGGTTGGGAGGAGGAGTTGGAGATTGGCCAGCTCTGTGGTACTCCGTCCAATGCTGCTGATCCCAGGAGCTGCTCTGTCTGTGCTCTGCCTATCAAGTCTGAGCCATAGTTCACCAAATGGAAACCAGCTTGTACTTAAAAGTTGCATGCTACTAGCCCCCACAGCTCTGTGAGATACTGCCTCAAAGAAGCAACCTTCTTCACACCCAGACAGCTTTAGCTATCTGAGGTCTTTTGCCTCAGAGTAGTCTGGCCCTCTGGAGGCAGCACAGCAAAGACCCTAACACTGATTGAACCTATGCTTGAACCTTCACTCTTTTATCAGTTCCTCACCTTTTTAAGAGGATGAGAGCTATGGTATGTGCCCCAGAGGACTGTCCAGCAGTTAAGTGAAGTTAACACACAGAATGCCCAGCACATAATGCCCACACTTGTGTGGGCAAGTTACCTGTCACCATTATTAGTAGAGCATTAGAAGGCCCTTGAGTGCAGAAGCCATGCCCTCTGGAATTCCACCAAATAAGTCTGATCTTTTCTGCCCCTCTTCAAATGTTTGAAAACTACTCAAATTCCCGTTGAGCTGTGCTTTCGCGAGTATCTCAGCCTTTGTTCACGTGGTTCTCCATACCCTAGAGACTGTCCTGTCTGTACTACTAGAAAGCTAGCTTCCTCCAGCAGTCTCTGTGTCTCATTTTTCTCTGACTATAGTGCTGTCTTTTATAGCCATCTGCCCCTAACTCTGAAACTTTCCTGTCAGAATATTCTGTCACTCTTAGGGGAGTCTGTTGTATTCTCTATTGCTGACACCCTCAGGTGAAGATTTGAAGCCAATAGCAGAAATGCTAAGTCAGTGGATCTGAAAAATTATTAAAATGTCAGATATGTATATAAATGTTGATATGTCTAATGTGACTTATATATTGTGTATATGTGTATATACACAAATGTATGTGTGAGTACACATATCAGATCCTTATGCATATAGGTTATTACCCATTTCACCATTTCAATTCATGGGCATGCTGTTCTCCATGACCGAAGCAAACATTAATGTGTGTTTGTTGTAGTGCTCCTTAAACCAGCCACTGTCTCTCAGAGCACTGTGAGACTGCGTTCTACCTGGTTCCCCTCTCTGTAGACTGCCCCTTGCTCTCCACTCTGTTAACTCTCCTGAAGTCCTGTATCCTCTGGCTGCTTCTAGTTCTCCTGCTAAGAGTAAATTCAGAGTTAGTGTTTTGACATTAAAAAATAGATTGTCTTTTATATAACTCCTGAGCATCATGCAGCCTTACACACACACACACACACACACACACACACACACAGAGGTTTCATGTTTTCTTTATGTCTCCATGGCTTACTTTATGCTCCTAGTTCTCTGTCCGAGCCCTGTGAGTTTTTCCTCGCATTTTCAAAAGTATTTACTTTACTTGGCACATACTATGCATGCTATACATTTGACATTTATTTATATTATGTTCAGGTCAACAAATTCCGAGTGTCATTGCTGACTTTCATGCTGTGCTGTAAATACAGCAGGGAGAGGAGATTATGTCAGACGCAGCTCCTACCCTTGGGCCAGCAGAGCTATGCTTTGAAACACTCAGTTTAAAACACGGGAGAGCACAGAGAAGAAGACATTGAAAGTCACTTTGGAAACATCGTATTTAAAAACCAACCTATGGGGTGACTAACCATGGAACAGCTGTGTGCAGTTTTTAAATCATTTAATTGAGGCAGAAGTTGGTTTTTTGAGCAGGAAATGAGTGTTTTAAGCTGAGCTACTGGAGTTGGAATTGACTGAACTCCATGTGCAAAGGAGCAGGGCTCCTGTGGTGCTGGCTACAAGCATCAGAGTAGAAGGTTCCCTCCCGAGCTCCCTAAGTCAGAGCTGTGCTCCAGCCCTTCTGTGTTGTCTCTGGCATCTGATACTGAGGTCCCTGCTGCCACCTTTCTCCTCCTCCAATACTGTCAGTGCCACTGTAGGGCCCTTATGGCGAGCTATCTGAGTGGCCTTTATGGCAAATAAATTATATACTGGTTCATTTCCTGTATGTGAATTCAGTGTGCCTACGGTGGGCTTAACTATTTCAGAAAGACCTAGATGTGTTTAGATTTAGCGTTCTTTAACCTGCACAGGCTTGTCCTTTACAGTCTTCAGAAACTTTGTGTTTCTTCCCTAATATATTTGCTATGCTCAAAAGATGTTAATTTTGGTCTGACCCTTCGCTCTGCGTGTAAGTCATGCTGTGATTTATACTGTGGGTGTTTACTGGTGCTTTTTAGGGCAGTGAGACAAAGTAGAAAGCATGTGCACAGAGACTGTCATTGTGCAGCTCAGTTGTCACACTCAGGGTGAAGCAGCTGACCGATGAGGAGGAGTGTTGTATCTGCATGGACGGCCGAGCTGACCTCATCCTGCCCTGTGCTCACAGCTTCTGTCAGAAGTGTATTGATAAATGGTGAGTTATCCACTGCCCCTGGGGATAGCAGAGGTCAGCTGGGGCTGGGAATAAACAACTGGAAGTACAAACACTTCAGTGCTAGCCATGAGAGCTCTGCGCTCTAGTCCTCTGCATAGTCCTCTGTGGTATCCTGCCCCCTGGTTCAGTGATTTTACACTTAATGCTCATGAAGTGTAGGGACACAACATGGTTTTGACACATTTACTTTAAGAGTCTTGGTGCCCGATTTGGATCTAGAATCAGTTTTCTTTTTTGCACCCCACCCCACCCCCTAATTCTCTATATGTGTGTGGAGGAACCAAATCCTCAACTGTGGGATCTGGAGGGATATTAGGTCAGCTAATTAAAGTCATTTTCTTACAAGATAATGGAACATTTAGGAGAATTTGTGACTCGCACTAAGCTGCATGTATCTAAATATAAATGCTTTAATTTATGTGCACACTCAGAGAGCTGTCACACCATGAAGAGCAAACCCATCACTCCCAGAATTGCCTGAAGCCTGGCCCTTGGGCAGCTGTTAACTGCTTTCATTGGCTAAGAGTACTTTGCATTTGCTAGACGTTTAAAGTAACTCCTTACAGAGCCATTCTCTCTGTTGTCAGCCTCTTTCATTCAGCGTAATCAGCTCGAGATTAACCATGTGGTAAGTGCAGACAATTGGCAGACAAAGGCTTCTCTGTTTGTAGACAAGTACTTCTATAGACATCTATTTTGACTTTTTCTTGGGTGGCCACCTCAGGTGGCCAGGTCATATTGCAGGTGTTTCTGAAGAAATTGCCATCTCACTCCCAAAAGAAGTCATAACGGGGTTGGGGATTTGGCTCAGTGGTAGAACGCTTGCCTAGGAGGCGCAAGGCCCTGGGTTCAGTCCCCAGCTCCGGGGGGGAAAAAAAAAGTCATAAATTTTAAAAAGGCTTTTTGTTGTTTGTTTGTTTTTTGAGACAGAGCTTTGTGAGTTCAAAATTCAAGTTCTGTGCCAACCAGGACTACATAGAGACCCTAACTTTTTAAAAAATGACCTTAATTACTCAGAATAATAATTAGTGATACCCTTTCTGCTAAGTGTGCCTACCACTGGGCAAACCTGAGTCCCAAGGCACAGTGGTTTCCACTTAAATTAAAAATCAACATTTAAGCTTTACACATTTTACACTTTGACTAACTCTCCATTGGTAAGAAGGGCTTCCCCTTAGGATACATAAGAATTCTTATTAAGGAAAACTTATTAGGATGCAGAAACAGGAACTGAAGATTTTGGCTGGTGGTAGCAAACAAGATGAGGGACCTGGGTATCTTTCTGCTGGAGATGGGTTGGATAGCCATACAGTACATGTTTCTAAAGAGAGTAAACTCAGTCGGGTGTGTGGGAGCATGCCGCAGTCCCAGCCCTGAGCAGGCTGGCAGCAGGAAGATGGCAAGCCACCAAGGCTACTCAAAGGAGAAAAGAAAGAAAGATTACATACACTGGCACAGTGGTTTATAAGTTGTGGGTACAAGGTCAGTGAGAGCACACACACTTGCTTATTTCCTACACATTGACATTTTCAGTTATCCCTGGTGAAGTTCGTAGGCACCTCGATGACCCTGGGAAGAGAATGAAAGGTTGGGTGAGAGCAAGATTAGTTCTTCACTGTGCACTTTTACGTTTGTGTTTTTAAAGCCATGTACTTTTCAAACAAACCTGTTTTCTTAGAAAAAAGAAAAGAAAAACTTGTTTTGCTTGGACTTCCCTGACAGGAGTGATCGACACAGGAACTGCCCCATTTGTCGCCTACAGATGACTGGAGCGAATGAATCGTGGGTGGTGTCAGACGCGCCCACTGAAGATGACATGGCTAACTATATTCTTAACATGGCCGATGAGGCAGGCCAGCCCCACAGGCCATGACTTGGGGGAAGACTTTCTGTTGTTATTCCGAACTATAAATACACTGTTGTCATAGAGGAGGAGGGGAGGGACAGTGTGGCACACACAGAAATATCAGTTTCCCCACCCTCTTATTTTTGCTATTCTGATAATATGTCCCATTCTTAAATAAACTCCCATGTCTTCCATGAATGGTGGGCTACAGTTTGCTACTGTTTAGCCATACTTCCAGCCCACCTGGTCTGTTGCTCTTGAGCCTTTGCTACAGATGGCAGCCATACTTGACACCACTGCTTCCCGGGGAGGGGAACTGTTCTGGCATCTTTTCAGTGGGTTTAAATTTTAGAGCCTTGAAAGTTGTGGCCATCTGAGATAAATGACTGAAACGAATGTCTCAGCTGGAACCTGAGGTGCGTGTACTCTGCCCCCTTGTGGTTCATTCTGGACCCTTCAGTGCTGTGGCCCAGTGCTTCAGATTTTCTGTCACTTTCGGCCTTGGGTTCTGGAACTACTCTTTATGCTGACATGCTGCAGCACACGGATTAGTACTGTCTGGTTGAGACTTTGTCTTCAAAATGGACTGTATTGGAGGGACGGTCATGGCTGTTGGAGAAATGCATCTCCAGACTTGGATGAGTGTCCATTGGGTTTTTCATGATGCCCTTGTAGCTTAAGTTTGCAGGAATTTTTTCTTTATAGAAACAACATTTCATGTTTCTAGGTTACATTGACTCATCCAGTCCTGAGCTAGAGTGCATTTATTTTAGGTAAAGACGCCTTTCTGAGGCTATAGTCTCATATCTCTCAGATTAAAAGAAGAGGAAGATCAGGTAAACATTTACCATGTAGTTGTAAAACCCAAAATCCACACCTCCATTGGCTTTCTTCCCACTTCTCTGCACTATTCAAGCGTCTGGAGAGAGAACAGTAACAGGAGTGCAGCCTTAGCGACCCCGGCAGTGGCTTACAGAGGAAAATTGTTAACAGTTCAGCCTATAAAAAAGCTAGTGCATGAAATAAGTCCCCTTTAAGAAATTTTACCATTCCATAGAAATCTCACTGATTTTTGGCAAGCCACAAATGTTCCTGTTTTCCTAAGTACAGACGTACACAATTGAAGTTACTGCTTATTAATTTTTGATTCAGATTTTAATGAATATTCAAATAAAATCCCTTTCAAAGAAAAAGATCTGACTTGATTCTGTCCCCCAAATACTGAAGATGTCAATAGTCTACTCACTGTAATGACAGGATGGTGACAGGATACCACATGGCTATGTAGTCCCCTGAGCATGTGGGCAGCACAGTGCTGTTGTCTGTCACACCTTAGCTGGGATGGCCCCACGCCCTTGAGAAAGTCTCACACTGCCGTAGGTTCCTGTTGAGAAACTGAGATTGTGTTTGTGGTTTTCAAACATTACAGTGGAACTTTCAAGTGAATTTTGAGAGTGTTCGCACTGAGTGCATACATACATCCTACCCCATTATAGAGAAGGTATGTTTTACTGATACAGGTTTTCTTATATAAACTTTACACAGTGTGATCGCTTTTAAGTCAGTATATGAAAATGTGAAAATGCATTGGTGATACTGTTTCATTAGAATTTGTGAGTGAAAAATGTGTTTTGTAAAAATATAATTCAGGGCTGGAGGTGTAGCTCAGCTGGTAGAGTGCTTGCCTAGTGTATACAAGCCCTGGGTTCCATCCCAGCACTGCATAAAACAAGGCTGGTGGTGCACCCCTACTATCCCAACACTTGAGAGGACGACACAGGGAGACCAGAAGTTCCAGGTGATCCCTCGCCACATAGTGAGTTCAAGGATAGCCTGGGCTACATTGAAACACTGTTTCAAAAAAAATTTGGGTGGTCAGGCTAGAGAGGTAACTCGGAGGTTAAGAGCCTTGCTGTTCTTGCAGAAGACCAGAGTTTAATCCCCAGCACCCACAATAGTGGTTCACAACACCTGTGTGCCCAGCTCCAGGGGGTCCAGCACCCTCTTCTGACTGTCAAGGGCACCCTTGTGCATGTTACACAGGGACACACTTCAAAACACTGTAAAGTTCACATTTGCAGATGATTCAAGCTCCTCTGTTGATTCTCAAGTGCTTTGTGGAACATTCCTTATGCCTTGGGATCAGTGATCATCTGAGGTGTTTTCTAGCCCTAAAATTGTCCTTTTGGATTTTGACTTGCTGGGTTTAATTCAAATTGTCCAATTTTGAAGTGTGTCTGAAATGAATAGCATAGCTCTAGGGGTTGGGGGATACTTCCCACAATAGCCAATACTTCTATTCCCCAGAATCCTTTGCTTTTTAAAGAACGGAAAGAGAGTGAGTGCAGTGACTTGATATTGCCCACTGCCCTTTACTTATGTGAGCTCCAAGATGCTAACTGGTCCTCTGTGAAGTATCAGTGTCTCCAACTGCCTTATCAAGTGGCGAGCAGAGTTCTCTATGCATTCCAGGAACTGGGTGGTGACTCTTCAGATGTCAGTAACAGGTAGGGCTCGCCGTGTATCTAATCATGAAAGTTGTAAATCTGTCTCATACTTTTTCTATGCTGTACATCTTTGTCTTTTTAAAATAAGAACTACATAAATACATTTACCATGGTAGGAAACTGTGCCTTCAGAGGAGTGTGAACGGCCTCCTGCTTTGGGGAACTGTTGTAAATTGTATGTTAGTGCTGTGCATGCTCAGTAACAGCAGGTTAACTCAAACGCTGCAAACACTGGGTTTCAGAAAGTTTGACTTTACTGTTGTAAAGACTGAGAACAGCAAAGCCTGTTTTATTGGGGAAACTGGTGCAGTGTGCAATAAGTAAACTTTGCAGCTGAACATTAGCTAAC
The DNA here is from genome assembly GCF_021556685.1 of Rattus norvegicus. NCBI lineage: Eukaryota > Metazoa > Chordata > Mammalia > Rodentia > Muridae > Rattus > Rattus norvegicus. Next base: position 177,869,817 of record NC_141534.1, on the reverse strand, counting down.
TAAAAAGACCTGCTTATGCGACTTCACATTCTTATGTACTAAATATTTATATTTATTAGAGGACTGTTTTATATTGTGCTCTGGGGGTCGTGGTGTTTGTGTGCTGTTTTGAGGTGATTTTCTTGTATTAATATACAACTGGTTAATAAGGCTGCTTGGTAACCTTTTGGTGCCCTGATTTTTTAACACTGGGAAGTTGGATTCATTAAAAGATAGTCTGAATAACTCGCATTCCTAAGTGTTGGCGTTTCCTTGCTTTGGGGGAGAGGGTTCTCAACTGAAGTGTACGTTGCCTGTCAGCTCATCACCTACATTTATGAGGGGAACACAGCAGTGTAAGCAGCTGCTGTGACTTTCACTAGCTTTTCTGTCCTAGTACCCATCAGACAGAATAAGGGATCCAGCAGCACTCTGGCAGTTCTGTGGTCTCCATGTATGAAGATGTCATTAGAGAAATGTCTTCGAGTCTTAGTGCCAAAGAGGGAAAGCAGAAGGAGGTGGCAGCTCTGAGTTAAGTTTGCTGGTCCTGTCAGCCATACTGAAATACACATTACTGTCAAAAGCGCAAGAGTTCCTCAGATACACTTTGCTAACTTACCACTCTATCTCTCTTAGCTCTTCATCATCTTCTGTTTTATGGACTACGCATGAAGATGAGAACACAGGAATGAGAGGTGGCATGTCTGTGGTATGTGCCCCTCCTCCTGGTGTTATGGTTATTCTGACAACCATGGTGCAGACACAGCATTTAGGTGCATCATAACCAGTCACTCGCATCTGTGTTTCAGAACCAGAGAAAGGCAAGTCTTGTGTCATGAGCCCACCCCTCAGCAAGCAGTAGCTACTGAGAGAGCTGGCCAGGCACGCTCTCAGACCTGTTTTTATTCAAGACAAAAGTGCGATTCACCAAGTGGGGAAATGGTGCTGACTTTCAACAGTACAAGTTAAGTAGGATATAAGGGAGCCATCCATCCTCAGGTCTAGAAACCTGAGCCTGTGTACAGTGGCCTTTGCTTTCAACTGTAAAACAGACAGGAGGAGGGATTCACATACACACACACACACACACACACACACACACACACACACACACACACACACACACCAAGAGGGCCAGTGAGGACAAGGATCTAATAAAACATACGGTGTTAGAGAAACCAGTGTGTCTGAGAAGCTTGTGGGACACGTAAAACCACACCCACAGACCAAGACAACATCCATGGTAAAGAACCCCAGATGCGGCTTTGCTGATGCTCTGTGGGCAGAAGCGAGACTGAGGTGCTGGGTATGACCATAGCTTGCCTGAGCTCTGGCTTGCAAGTTGTGGGTTCCCCTTGTGCTCTCCGCTACTCACAGCTTTTCATGTGCCCATCTTAAAAGTGAAGAAAGAAACAGTTGCTCTACTGGGTCACAGTCCTAACAGACTTTATTTGTAGTCTTTAAAAAAGTATTTGATACAATGAAAAACTGTACAATACTTGCTATGTTTGGGCAAATGTATACAAATGGAGGCTTTTCAAAAATAATCCCTCATAACGACAGGTTTCATTCGGTTTCATAATCAGCTATGTAGGGTGGTATGTTTATTTGCCTAGTAAGGCATGACATGGTTCCTTCCATACGCTGTGTGAACACTGGAAGGCTGGCAGAGTCACAGGACGGGGTAATTAGTTACATGAGCATCTTCCAGGTGCAATTAGGTTCATCTAAGTATGGTACAGGACTTCCTGCCTTGTGAACAGTTAGGAAGATCTTTGAACATTGTTCAGTATTCTGTACATACAGATGCCAAAAGAGAAAGTAATTCAATTACTCCATATGTATTTATTGAGCACCTACTATGTTCTAGGCACTAGTAACAAAGATGAGTAGTCTGATAAAGCTAGAGTCCACATTAAACTTAACTCTACCTGGTCCCTGGGACCATGATAGCTTCTGAAGAAATCTGCTTTAAAATAAAATGCACTGTTACAGTGATTCTTTAAAAAAAAATTAAAATATGTGAAGCCTAAAATAGTAGGTGGAAGCAGGGGAGTCGGGGACCGGGTGTGACTGGATCAGGAACTTGGCTCTAGTCCTGTATGTCCTGAAACATTTCACTCCCCTGAGGAGTCAGTCCCTGGTCTGACTCCTGGGGGAAGGTGGTGACAGCTACAATCATAGGACATTAGAGCCAAAAGGAGCGGAGGTCCTATGCTTTTCAAAGGCCTTCATTTAAAAAAACAAAAAAGTGAGAACAGCCCCAGAACCTCACCCTGTATCTTCCCCAGCCTAGGAGTGGACCATGAGATGGGTTCACAGAACATGGTTTGAGATGACTCATTCCTAGATGAGGAAAATAACAGAAGTGATGACCTCAGAGGGTGCGTTGGGCTTCCTACCTAGACAGGAAGGAGGGGTGCTCACAGGGAAAAAAACTTGTTTTTAAAAGTGCACAAATCGTCAGCAGGGGAGCTTTGTATTTTCTCTAGGTAGCCCCTTTATAAAAGGGGCTTTGGTGGGGGTTCAGGCAGCCAGCCAGCCAGATACCAAAGTGAGAACTGCTCTACAGGGTCTGCTGGGAGGACTGTGGCAGACACCAGACAGGCCTTGTGTCACTTGGCATTCAGCCTTGCAAAGTCCCAGCCCCAACCATATAAACATTGGTAATCACAGGAGACTCGGACAACCAAGGACAGGTGTACACAGTGCCAGCTCCCAGAGCCCCATGGAAGAGAGCCAGCCTCTGGCTCAGAAACGCTAATGAAGTGAGCATGTTCATAAAGTGCAACCAAAACTGGGAGCTTGAGATTTCTTCAGAGGTGTCCTCGTCACAGACGGAAGCCCCGGTTTGAGATCTGGGGCACCGTTAGCCCCAGCAGACCTGACATTAAACCAAAAGATGAAAGTGTGTGTGGATCGCTGGGCCTAGTCGGCCAGGGCTGTGATCTCCTCTGACTTCATGGCATCGGACAGAAAGCTGAGCTCGTTACACAGGGTCTCGTAGCGGAAAGCCATCCGGATCTGTGCAACATTTGTCTTTCGGATGTCATTGCCCTCCGGTCCCTCCTTGTAATAATTCTGACCCAAAAACTTCTGCTTCTCCTGAGGGCCAAGAGAAAAACAAGCAAAAACCACGTTAATCTCTAGATCTGCACAGGCAGCTTTAATAGGGGCTCCGCACACAGACTAGTGTCCCTAAAGCTGATCCTCAAAGGGACATCTTCCTCCCATGGGACTCCAGCTCTCCCTGGACCTCCATGTTGTGACCCTGACCACTCAGTCATTCTCTTCATTGTTGTGAAAGAGAAGTACAGAATTGATGGGCACTGGGTGAGGTAAAGAACTAATACCAGGAATCCGTCATGGCGGATGGTCATGTTCCTAGAGAAGCCAGATCCCAGAACAACTCACAGCCCTTAGGACTTTAACTGTCATTTTCCCCAAGACCAAGACCATGTAAGGATGTCTCTTCCTGTTAAATGACATCCCCTGGGCAGATGCCCAGGTTCTCAGTGTTGGTCACACATCCGATTCTTAAAGGAGCCATGAAAAGGGCTGAGTCTTGTGCGTGCACTCTGCCTGCTCGGTGCCAGCACAATTTTAGGGCCTGGGAACATAGGGAATGAGCCTTTGCACTCAACTTCCTTTCAAAAGGGAAACTGAAAAACACATAGGAAATGCACGGCACAGTGTCTACAGTGATGCATACTATGGGGAAAATAGATTAAGGAGAAAGAGGGCAGCCAGAGAAGACCTCTCTGTGTGCAGGTCTGAGATAGATGAGGGGCAGCCATGATGACCTCTCAAGGTTTCCCATGGAGCCTAAGTGTCGGTGCTCCTAAGACCTGGCTGGTTCAGCTTGTCACCCATCCCAGTCCCTGGGAAGGCACCCTGTGTCCAGCTTTCTGAAGTGCTTGCACACTGAAGGGTGGGTGGAGGGACAGACAGCCCATCACACATACCTGATGTGAGAGGCCGCTCTGCAGCACGCTGTTCCTGGCAATCTCACACAGGTCACACGTACTCAACTTCCACACTTGGGCTGCGATGGCGTACTCCTCCATGAGCGCTTCCTAGCCCCCGCCAGAGAGCATAGTCAGGTGAGAAACACTTCCACCTTGCAACACAAAAAGCACTTTCTCCATGGCTTTCCTCAACTCCCTAGCACCTAGATCCTCAAACTCCTGAGATCTGTTTGTGTGCAACTGCCAGTCACCAAATGGAGATAGATCAGGCATGCTGCTGGATTCGTTTGCTCACCAGCACTGAGGGCCTAGAATGTCCAAAAGCTGGGGTCCTGCTCTCCTGTGATGGTCCTAATAAAAGGGAGGTTCCTAAGGTAAATACGGGAGCATTCATGCAAACAAGACAAAACAAGGGTCTATGAGAGGGACAGCTCCCCAAGGCAGCCGCCTCTGACACTGACCGACAAAGCACTGACAGAAACAGTAAATAAGAACAGGAAGATGATGCAATCAGTCCCTGAGGGGCGGGTTTAGCCATGGCCCTGCTCTTTCCTCTGGACAGGCACTACCTGCTGTCCAGCATCAGCCCCTTCTTCCCCACTGCCCTCTGAGACAAAGAATCTATTTGCCAACTCCGCTTGCCAATATGGCCGTGAGGCAGGATTGCTTTCACATGCTTTCCAACAAACTGGAATGCAGAGCAGAGATGGGAACCCAGCTGTCTTCTATTAAATGAGACATTAAAGCAAACTGCAGAACAATGCCACTCCTCTTGGGATTTTTCGTTTTGGGAAAATAGTTATTTTCATAACATTTTTTGCTATTTATACAATACTTAATGATTCCATTACTATTTTGGGGAGGATGGAGGGTGTGTGTGTGTGTGTGTGTGTGTGTGCTGTTGTTGTTTTTTAGTCTCTTGGTTATTTCTGTTTTGTTTTGTTTTGATGCAGGGTTTCATCTGTAGCCCAGGCTGGCCCCCAGCTCCGGGTCTCACTGCCTCACCTCCTTAGCACAGGGATTCCAGGCATCAAATGGATATGTTACTACTGTTAAAGGCAAAAGATTTCTACACTCAGAAAAGAAACCCGAGTATTGCACTACCGTTTTTAAATGAGTTTGTAGATATTTTTTAAAGCATCCCCAGGTCCTTACAACAATAAAGAGCAACAGACACAACTAAGATGGGAGGCAGCTCTTCAAAGGTTTCTATTCTGGGTGTAAATGGCCCAGACACTGCAAGTCTGAGGAAGCTGTGCCCAGGATACTGTGGCTTCCATTGCTTGCTAATTGGTGACGTGACCCTGTCAACACCAGTAGAATGTTCTGGGACCAGTTATGCTTTTCCTTGTGCATGACATCTTCCTGTCTCTCTACCCAGAGACACAAAACATAATCATAAAAATGCTATTAGCAAAGCCAGGTGTGGTAGCACATGCCTGAATCCCAGCACTCCAGAGGCATAAGCAGAGGTAGGCAGATCTCTGTGATACCAAGGCCAGCTTAGTCTACATAGTGAAACCAGCCTTCTCCCCAACGGATCAAATACTATTAGTTAAATTTTTTTCCTTCAATTTTTGAATGGTGTATAATATACTGGGCCTACTAGACTCTAGTTCATCAGCTTAAGGAAGGGATGGTTTTATGCCCACTTTATATAAAATACAGTAAAATACTACAATAGAGAGAGTTCTATTAATTCCTCCAAGATCTCAGAGATGCATCAATAAAAGGTAGATGGCAAGAAAGACAGACTTCCCTCACCAGGGGAGCACCCTTGTCTTCATCAAGCCATACTACCCCAAAACAAAACTCAGCTTTGGGCTTGCATGTTCACAGTGGCAGGGGCCAGGGAGCTGGCTGGGGAGCAGGCCCAGACTGATGCCTGCCAGGACACAGCTGTGTGTCTCTCCACAGCCTCACCTTGGTGTAGTGGAACTGCATGGGGTCATCAGTAGAGAGAGAGACGTGTAATCCCTTGTGTAGGAATTCCCGAAGTGGGTTCTTGGAATATTCCAGAAACAGGCTGTTGTTGCTGAGAGGAGACATGGCAATAGGAATCTGAGCAAGGTAGTAGAGATACTGCAAAACAGGACTCTGCAAAAGAATCAACAGACACTCGTGTGATGTGTGTCAGGGCGCAGTGGGGTGTTAATTCCAGTGGAAACCAGAGGTCGGGCAGTGTCTGGACAGGCCTTCAATAAGCCAAGAAAGCTGGGCTGTCCAGACCCATCTTCCTCTCCTGGCTGCATTCCACCCATTGCTCTAGGACATGTAGGGCCTCATGCCCATTGTTTGTACTCACTCTCGGCCTCAGATTGTAGGATAGAGTGGTATGCAAGAGGTCATACCTTACACCTCCACAGGCCCCTTAACTAGGCAGGCCAGGAGAACCCCTATATGCATGGGAAACATTCAAGTAGAGGTTTTCATTGGTTTGAATATAAAATCTCCTCCATTGTCTTGTGTGCTTGAGTGTTTGACCACCAGCTGGTGTCACTGTTTTGGAAGGCTATGGAACCTTTAGAAAATACAGCCTCCCTGGAGGAAGTGGGCCTTGAAAGGTTTTAGAATTCCTAGGATCCACGTCCTAACCATTTTCTACTTCCTGACGGGAGATGCAGTATAACAAGGTGTCAGCATCCGTGCCATGGTAGGCTGTATCCTTCAAAGTGTGAGTCACAATAAGTCCTTCCACTTTTAAGATGCTTCTTGTTAGTTGTGCAGACATATATCATCGAGCAAAGTAACTACGGGAGGGCTGAGCACAGTCTACCCTAGGAGCTAGAGCCTGTGGGAAGGGAAGGGGCAGGCTTCGTGTTATGGTAGTCTTCTGATGTCCCATGCAAATGTGACCAGAAAGAGGACATGTCAGGACCAGAGACAAGGCAATATTTTGGAAGTGACCCAATATGTAGGGAGGCTGAGTACCCAGGTTCACAGTGACAAATATCATCTACAAGAAGCAAAAGCTAGATGGCCGACATGCCCACCACTGGGGACTGGGAGTCAGTTACTGGCCCAGTGGTGGGTCCTTTGTCTCAAGGCCTTAAAATAAGGGGTGTAGGAATTTTGCAGCACAGAACAAGGGTCAATGGATGGAATCCAAATTCTGTGCTTATTATTACGTGAAGATCACTGCAGGTGAAGGTGGGCTGCAGGACTGCCTCAGCGCATTATCACAGCAGTGCTCTCGAGGAGGGCCTGAGTTCAGTTCCAGGCAGTTCACAACCTGTAACTCCAGCTCCAGGGATCCAACAGCCTCTGCAGGCACCTGCCCCACCCTGCACAGGCCCCCACACAGACATGCACGCACACACGTGAAAAAGGAAAATTAGTCTTTAAAAAGGGAAGGAAAAGGGAACCAGAGATACTAAACGACTGCTGGTGCTGTTTCTATAAAGAAAGCATGGAGATTTCTATTCACTTTTTTCACCTAAAATGTGATGTGTTTGGTTATTTTATGGTTAAAAGTGAGCCAAATCGTCTTTGTTCGTTTTCCTGCTTTAGCTTTGTTTTGAGAGAGAGAGAGGGGCGGGGGGAGGACGAAAACATGAAGTTGGGTAGGGGGTAGGGAGGAGTTGGAAGAAGGAAAGAATATGATCGAAATATGTGAAAATATCTAAATAAAAATTGAAGTGAAACCAAGAAGACTACAGTAGCTCAGCCCTCCAGGAGCCATGGCCCTCAAGGAGCACTGACCAGAGCTCTGAAGAGGGGGTGGGGGATGGGAACCGCACACTCAGGGCCAGCTCCAGGAGAGCACGCTTACCTTCTTGAGGAGCAGCCCGTGGGAAATGTTGTCTGCAGTCAGGAAGGCAGACACTAGGTGAGTGATGGAGCCGGCTTCCCCACAGTGAGGTCGGAACAAGAATGTGCTCAGGCCTCGTTCCCTGTGTTAGGGAGGCTCCAGGTCAAGACGTGCCCATGGCTTACCCTGCCCACTTCCCCAGCCCAGAAGAGAGCACCCCTATGGCAAGGTCAGCACAGCTAGAGCAGTGCACCCCAGAGCAGCCCCTCCTACAATGTGGAAGGGCAGAGGAGACAAGACATGGACAGGGGTCCTGGCCTCCTCCACTCACCCCCACCCCCACCCCACTTCTTGGCATTCCAAGACTGGCTCCATGAGAAATCAGGTCCAACCACTTTGCTTTAGAAATGAGCAAAGGCCCAGGGCATGGCGTGTGTTGAAAGACGCTGAGCAGGTCATGACATAGCCAGAACCAGAGAGCCCATCTCCCAGAGCTCGACTCAGGACCACCTCCACCCTGGTTGTTACAGGCCCTTTTCTCAACCCCATTCTAAACTCACCCGGCACAACCTGGATTAGCTCGGTGCTAGCCCGTGAGAAGCTATGCTCCCAAAGGAAGGTGCATGCAACATTAGACTCACAGAGAAGGGAACGTAGCTGTGCCCTGTGCCTGTGTCCCGGGTTTCTGGCTCCTGTCAGTTTGCGCTTTGTCTGGTTTGTGGACCTTTCCACAGGACACCACCCTAAGATTTAGGCAAACTGAATCTGCTTCACTCGGTCTCTCCTGTGTCCAGACTGTGCCTATCGCATGGGAGTTGCACTTTTTCAAGGCACAAATGCATGTGTGCAGATGGCTGCACAGCAGTAGAGAAGCATGCATATGGTCAGTCAGTGTGTCCTAGGTCTCTCCACGTGGAGGTCGTGCTGGTAAATATGTGCAAATGAACATGTGTGTGCAAATGTACAGCATCCATCGTTGCACACAAGCCACGTATCTGTATCGGCACGAGTCTTCTCAAGCATGTGCCCGCATGTGCAAGCAGTCATGTGATAAACTTAAGAACCACATGGGTGTGCATGTTGGCAGGAGGACCACATGCATGTGAAGCCCACACGCATGCCGGGGCTGCACCCACCTGCGGAGGTTGTTCAGCACCATGATGTTGGCATACATGTAGTACAGGTAGTAACTGTAGGGTGGGTTCTGCTCGCTGGTCCAGAGGTCTGGGCTGGGGCTCTTGTCTGAGAACATGTGGTCACTGTGCTTGGACTCATCATCCACGCTGTCAAACCCTGTCACCTGTGTGGGAAGTATCGACGCTGACATTGACAATGAGGAAACCGAGGCTGGGCCAGATGAGGGTAGGCCTGAGCTGCCAGCTTTCTCCACTGCTGTTGCCAAGGAGGCCAGTGCTGCAGGGAGTGGCAGTCACTGCCAACAGCAGTAGCGAGGGCTGGAGTGGGGGTGGGGCTGCTTGACATGCCAAGCATCTACAACCATCCATCAAGTCCCCTGCCCCCCACCTTACAACTCGCCAGCTAGTTAGCACTCAAATGACACTGCGTGGGGAGGTGGCTGTGGCCTCGTCTTAATGTTGAGCAAACCAGGACCAAAGTGGTTTAGGAAGCTGTCCAAGCGCGATGACTACACTCTGGGCCCAGATAGGTCCAAAGCTGGATTCAGAATTATAGGCAGAGGATTCCTTCGGTGTGTCAAGTTTGGCTGTGAGATACCAGCCGCATGCCTCACAACAGATCGGGGGCCCTGGCCAGGAGCACGGTGGCCCCAGAGGCTCCTCTGCTTCACTGAGAAGAAACCTAGCAAACCGTTTAAATCAGGTATCTCTGACCTCTGGACTAACGGCTGCTGACCCTTGCCTGCAGCTGCCCTTTTAGGGACAGACACAGCCTTCCCCAGTGCTCCCAGCAACCACTACCCTGAGAAGCAGCCTCCCTCCATTCCTTTCATTATACAGCTGCTTGGAGCTGGCAGTCCGTGCCTGGGTCCAGGAGCTGGGGAGGGAAGCAGAGTGGAAGGCCGGAGAAGGTGATTGGGCCCATGCGGGGCAGGAGTGCCCTCCTCTGCCAAAATGGGCTCACTAGAGGCCCCCAGACTTACGTATTTAAGGAAGAGGTGAAGCTCCCGATGGTCTTGAGGGTTGATAGTAGCCTGGAAAAGGGGCAGGAAGATGTTCTCCAGCATCTTCCCAAAGCTTGGCAGTAGTTTCTTTGACCTAAATATATCACTGGGGAAACCAAAGGCTGGCTTGTTAGGGACTTGGTCTGCCAAGTGGGCCCCTGTCACTTTCTCAGCAGAGAAAACAGCCAGTGTGGTCAGTGTTTGCAAACTGATGGGCATCTTTCTGTACCTGTGGCCATTGCCTCAAGCCAGAGGCCACTGAGAGTGAGGAGGTGGGATTCAGGCTGGGTGAGAAGTGACAAAAGAGTCCTCAAATCTCCAGGGACATGGACTCTGCCACTCAAGCCCAGCCCAGCTGGAGATGAGAGTGTCGCTTTGCATGGCAGCCACAGAGGCCAGTAATGTAGGACACCATGGGTCATCTCATCCCCCAGGCTCACCCAAATCTTCAATGAGAAGAAAGGGTGTTCCCCCAGCAAGGCCTTCTCATGTATGTATTCCTCAACAGCAAGAGTGATGTGTGCTGAAAGCCAAGCCCACAGTCCCTGTCCCCAGGCTCAGGAGCATACACACGGACAGGAGCCATGCAGGACAGGCTGTGGTCCCCGGAGAAGCCCGGGGCAGACAAGAACACAGTACTCACTAGATCCGCGGCACCTGGATGATCCAACGCATGTTGGGCGAGTAGACCTTGTGCTGAATGAACCAGCGGGCCAGGCTAGACCATTCCTTAGGACTGCGACCATAGATGGACAGCCGGGGTTCTGAGTACTGGTACTTGCTGTCCTCCAATTCCCGGGCCACTTCCTAATACCAAGAACTGAGTTGGCACAAAAGCCTCCCAGCTACACGAGAGCCCCCGATCCCTGGGTTGGCCCTGGGATCCTCAGCTACCTGCTCATAGGTGGGAAGGCTGATCTAAATCCCTGGGGTTGCCGTGTAAGCACCCACTCCCCCGCCAAGGCTTCTCCTGGGAGGGAGGCCAGGGTCTGACACCAGCACGCTGTAGAATCAGGCCTGGCTGTAGAGCCAGAACAGGCAACAGCAGTGTCTCCGCCTGGAGCCAGCCTGCAACCAGCCAAGTTCTGGCTGCAAATGGACAGGGGTGGCGCCAGGATGCTCCGAGCTCTCCCTTCTCACCCCTTCCCTGCCATTGGCCCACGAGACACACCTGCCCATGCTCGAGAGCAGGGGACCGGCGCTTGCCCGTGTGGGGTGGTAGACAGAAGGGCCTTTGGGGAGAGGAAGGGACAGAGGACAGTGGGTATCTGAAGAGGCTGAGGGCTCACTCACCTTGACCATGCGAGCAAAGTACTCTCCCCCCAGGTAGTTTTCAGTTTTTAAATACAGGTCCCGAAGCTCACTGGCCCCCACAGGGTTGTACTTGGAGTTGAACTTGTCGAAGCGGTGAAATGTCTGCCGGCCCTGTGAGGAGATCCAGCTGGCTGCATCACAGTTCTTCTATGCAGTTACCAAATACACTTCTCCAAGCCTTTGCAAGGCAGACACACTAGAAAATGTCCCCCACCCTAGCTGTCTCTCCTTCCCTTTCTCTCTTTTAGACAGAGGCTCACTATGTAGCACAAACTATCTTCTAACTTGCAATCCTCCTCCCTCATCCTCCACAGAGCTAGAATTACAGGCTCACCACAATTTTCGGCATGACACCTTGGCCATTCTGAGTGCCAGGACCTTGTCCCCTCAGTCAGCCATAGGACGCCTTTGGACAGGCACTCTATGGTGGAATGTCAAGGGCCTGGGGGTCTGAGGAACATAACTGACTTACAGACACCACTGAACAATCAAAACTAACAAGTTTAGGGTCAGGGAAGATGGCTCGGCAGATAATGTGTTTACTGTGCACCCCATGAACCAGAGTTTGAATTCTCAGAAGCCTATGTAAATGCCAGGTGGGCATAGTAGTCCCAGCTATAATTCCTGCCTCCTCAGAAAGCAAAGAGAGGGGATCCCCAAAGACCCTGGCTAAGACTAGCCTCTAGTGATGACCTCTAAAGTTGACTGAGAGACCATGCTTCAATGAATACAGAGAGAGAGAGCAATCCAAGATGATTCCTGGCATCAACTTCAGACCTACACATACATGTACCACACATGTGCAAAAACATGCACACACAGATCACAAAAAAAAAATTGGGTCAGAAAGAAATTAAGTTTTTACTGTGTCTTTTAAAGTCTGAACAATAATTACCACGTGTTTCTGTTACATTGGGGTTATTTATTGTCTGTGGATGGATACTTGTGTCATTTTCTACTTTTGAATATTGAAGACAATGCTGCTATGAACAGCTGCGTGCAAGTGTCTGCTGAAGTCTCCATTTTTCAGTGCCTTCAAGAAGGCAAAGAAGAGCTAAGAGCAAAGAAGTCTATAGAATTCTACAGCCAACATTTTAAAGAACCACTCTGCTGTCTCCATAGCAACTACACCATCATTCAGAATTTTAACATCTTTGAAAATTAACGAGGTGCATGATAGTCATCACTTTATAAATCTCTCTCTTTTTAAAAATGTATTGTTTTTTTTTTTACTTATGTTGTGTGTGCCTGCTGGATGGGTGCAGAGTGCATGCAGTGTCCATAATGGCCAGAAGAGGGCGCTGGGTCCCTAGAACTATAGTAATAGGCTCTCATGAGCTACTGACTGGGTTCTGAGAGCTGAAACCCTGTCTACTTGCTAGAACAGAAAGTGCTCTTAACTGCCATCTCTTCAGGCCCACAGTCATCATTTTATTGACAATAAAATAAAATAAAATAAAATAAAATAAAATAAAATAAAATAAAATAAAATAAAATAAAAGCTTAAGTGAGTCACCTACGGGTACACGATTCCCAAGTGATTGAGGGAGATTAGAACTTGTAACCACCTGACTTCATGGTCTTCCTTTGACCCATTTGTTCCCAGTCCCACTATTCAATAACACCAGATTCCTTCCACAGCTCTACTACAAGAAAAGGCAGATGGTTCCCCAGCCACCACTGTCCAAGAAGCACAGCCTTTTATGATGCTCACCGCATGAACATCCAGCGAGTCCACTGTGAGGTCGTAGGGGTCCATGTGCAGGCTGTCAAACACCTGCCGCAGGGTGATCTTCCGGCCGAGCTTCTCGGCCACAGTTCTGTCCGGCTCTGTCTGGTATGTGTACTTGATGAAACGCAGCAGGTGCTTCTGATTCATGCAGGCCGCTGCGTGGATGTGTGTGTCTACCTGGAACGCATCACCCACTGGTCAGTGAGCTGGTCCCCTCCCCTAGTGACCAAAGAGCCTCAGCTCTCCATGTGGAGCCCAGAGGCATGGCGCTACACGGGCCATGCACACAGTGCCCACCATGACTCTTCCCATTTTCCCCCTAGTCCTGGGAGCTGGTCTTCCCTTCTGCAGGTCGGCCACCCAACCCACATTCAAACAGCATTAGGGTATTTTTGTTTTGGTTTACCCTCTTGACTAGTCCTCCATAGCTCTTGCATACCCAGTCCCGGCCCTTTAACCTGGAATTAAAGCTGCCCGTGACCACGATTCTCCCCTTCCAGCTGCCTCCCATCACATGTGAGAGCCTCTTATGGCTCCTCGGACACCAGGCTGCTCTGCTGGATGACACAGCCAGTGCCTTTCCTCGGCCTGTGGGATTTCTTCCTTCCCACCATGCTCATCTGCCTTGTTCTGCCTCCTGCACATGGGAGCCAAGCCTGATCCCCTGGGCACAACTAATCCATGATGGGCACATCCTTCTGACTCCTCTTGGATGTTTCTATCTGCCTGGGAGCTCCTCAACGACAGGGACCAGGTCCACTGCATCCACTTAGCATCTACGGCAAAGTAGATGGATTGGTCCAAAGTACTGGTCAGGTGAGTCGATGGTGAGTGAGTGAGTGAGTGAGTGAGGAGTGAGTGAGTGAGTGAGTGAGTGAGTGAGTGAGAGAAACCAGTACCATCCGATCCAATGGGTTCATATAACCATTGACATCCCACCCTTCCCACTGACTTCTCTGGGAATCCCCAAAGCAACAACCCTAAGGGAGTTAAGAGGGCGACCACCACACCTTTCTCCATCAACTCTAACCACCTCACCCGAATCCAGGGTTTTCAAGTCACATCAGAAACAGATCCTCAAGCCAACATGTGGACTCAGACTGCAGAGCAAATTCTGACTCCCAGGCAGGAGACAGGAGCTTGGGTCCCCTGCGCTCGATGGAACCATATATTCCCCCAAAGGAGGCACCGGCATGGAGCCCAGTGGGATGTTGGCTTCCTGTAACATCGAGCTGTCCCTTCACCTCTGACCTCTCCTGTGACAACTTATCCTCATCCCAGACCTATGCCACCTGTGCCTTTAAAGATTGTTTTTATTTATGTGTATGTGAATACAGGTACATATACCAGAGGGAGGAAGCCATGGGACAGGTGGCTTGAGGGAGAGAGGAGGCCTGAAGGAGAGGGGGAGAGCTTGGGGAGGGTGCTGAAAAGGGCACTGGATCCCCTAGAAATGGAATCGCATGTAGTTGTGAGCTGCCTGCCATGAACGCTTGGAACTAGACTCCAGTTCTCTGCAAGAGCACCGAGAGCTGAGTCCTCTGTGCCCTTCTGTCTTTAACAACTCCCAAATGTGAACCATCAGCTGAAGGTTCCAGAACTAATTACCTATCAGATATCTCTGTTTGAGGAACTCAAAGACAGTTCAAATTTAATGTACCTCCAAAAATGTACTGTCTCAGACCACAGCCCAAACCTGACTATCTCCCAGTTCTCAGTGTCTGAAAAATGACAGATTCTGAACTCATGGTCACTGTGAAAACCAGGGGCATGCTTCGCCTTCCCACCCTCTTCTCTCAGTTCCATCCAATCACGTCAGTTCTACCTTCCAAACATGTGCTCCACCCTCACTGCCACCGAAGAACTCACTCGTGAGTCCAGAACGACCTCTTTCTGAGCTGAGCAGCTCCTTCCCTTGTCCTCTGTCAATCACATCACCCTCACGCCCATGCCAGCGAGAGTGGGTTGTTTTAAACACCGTCTCTATCTTAGGAAAGGAGCACTCGTCACGCTGCCTGCCCTGTCTCCCTCACCCCTCCGTTCTCTCTCCCTTCTTACAGGCTGTCACCTGGCTAACGGGTGCCCTAGAGACGCAGTGAGCATGCCAGGTCACCTCTCACGAGCCCAAGGAGAGTCCCAATTCAGAGGCTACCAGACACCGGCCTGCACCCTAGAGCTGCAGCAGACCGGGCTCTCTGGCAAGGCTGGGGTGAGAGGCACTGGCCTCAAGCCGGGGAATGCTTGTTAGTTATCTGTTAGGACATGCGAAGCCAGACATTTGATCTATTGGACTTGTATGTCCATTATCCCAGCCAGCCCATGGTGTTGGGGACAGTGCTCACTCATCGGGGACCTTCCTGCCATCAGTTCTTGACCTTCCTCCAGGAAAAACAGGAAAACTTAAGTAGAAATGCATGGAGCATAGCAGGGCCAAGAAAGGAGACAAGAGTTCAGCCTGGCTTAGCTCACTGCGCAGGCGCAAGCGCGGTCTGTCTCATCGCAGATGTAGCCTGTCTCATCGCAGACGCGGCCTGTCTCAGCATGACTCCACACATTCTTTGCCATTCTAGCTGTGTCCTCCAGCGTCCCAGTCATACACACTGCCTGTGGTGGCTCCCATGAGTCAGAGGACAGAGAATGAAGCCAGCTGGGCCATCCAGGAACACCACCCGCCCCCCCACACCGCGCATGCCCCAGTCCAATTTGCAGAATAAGTCAAAAAGGGCCTTCATTGGAGATTAGCGTCTTCGACTCGCCAGAAGACTCTACATAAACACTCTCCTGTCACAGATCCAGGTTCACAGGAACAGTCACATTTCAGTGCAGCCCTGTTTGATATCTGGGACCCGAGCTACCACTGACTATCCTCACACCCATGGCAGACATGAGAAATCGATAATCGTGTTCGTTCTCTGAGCTTGAATAGCTTCAGGGAGCCAAACTCACTTGATCGGGCCTGGCGCAGATGATATCTATGGTGTCCCTAATGTTACACTTTACAAAGTGGACAATGTTCATTTCTAATCAATATCCAACTTCCTTCTTTCTTAGCCGTGGGCAGAGAACACATTTCAGTTATAGGGTCCTGCCGGTTGGGGCTCACAATGTCAAAACTCAGCCCATACAGACTCATGCCATGCCCCAGGCTCTTGCCTTTAGAACCTGGCTCCCGACATGATGGCCACCATGGAAATAGGGATACCCTTCCCTGTCACTGAGGATTTTAAAATATCGGTCTTGACCTTAAAACAGGGGTTTTGAGTGGGAAGATAAATCACCCAACACCCAGCAGGTCAGCTGTCGTGCCCTGGAGGACCAGGCCGAACTCAGCAGCTCTGAACTCATGCATATGGACCAGTCTCGGCGCCAAAGTCCACACTGTTGTGTCTAGAGTAGGCATCGACCCCAGACTGCCAGGGAACCCCAAGAATCATCTCTTCTCTCCCACTTCATGGCCAGGGAGCAGTCCAGAGACAGTCACAGAGATGACCACGGGACCATCAGAAGCATAGTTGGCTAGGCTAGCCTGGCCCCAAGCTTCAGGAGATATACAGCCCCAGAGCATTCACACTTGCAGAAGGCAGGGCTGTGCCAGACTGGGTGAGGTGTTTCACCTATCTGCCAGGGGTATGTGCTAAGTTATCACAGAAACTTAGCCACCCAAAGAAGGAACAGACAGTGGCTATTGTGTCTAGGTAAGTGATCTAACCACAACCTTTCACCTCTGACCATGCATCCAAGATGTGAACAAAAACCTCTCAACCCATGAGTCCTACTCTTACTTTGGAAGCCTCTTAGTCCAGTCTGAGACTAATGGCAGTCTTTAAGGAGTCCATAGGCCTCCATGGTTCAGAACCCCACATGCTTGCACGCTGTCTCCTCCCTCTCCCCTGACATCTGCACATGCTGCTCCCTCCCCTGAATGCCAGTCACTTTCCTTCCCCTGTACCACACACCCTCTCCTGCTCAGTTCTGGCCTCTCTGAAAGCCACTCCCCGCCCCTGTCACGGCACTTGTCTCTGAGGATCTTATCAGCAGAAAGTGAGTCTCGCTCTCCATCGGAGCCATGCTCAACTTGATCCCAAGCCTTCCTTCCCCTGGAAAAAGGTAAAAAAGCTCCAGGCCAGGATCCTTTAATACACACACACTTGCCCTGTTGCTGCCCCCGCAGGCAGAAGGTGTCAGAGCCACTCAGTCACTCCAGGGGTAGAGGTGGGGCCGAGATGGGGCAGAGACTGGAGCACCTCAGTGTTTTGCTTTGATAGACCTGACTGCCTAGGATGTAAACCTGCTAACTCCTAACTCCAGAGAAGTCCTCACAGCTCTCCCTCTGTGATGTCTCTGACACAGCCACTACCCTAAAGCCACCACTGTTAAGGCCAGTTAGCCGGCTGTGTTCTGAGCTGGAGAAAGAGACCTGTCCAACACAGGCATTCCACCGTGGACCTAGAGTGGTACCGCAGTATCTGAGACACTACCCGGTGCAAGGGTGCAGTTCACCAGTCTTCCTACTGCACAGACGTGTTTATCACACACGGTACTCTGGCCAAGAAGTATCCAGCCAGGAGACCTGGTGCTCACCCAGATCTGGTCCTAGACAGACCCAAGGCATCATTCCCTGGGCCCAATACGGGGCCAGGTGAGTGGCTTGAACACCAGCCACCACATACCTTTCTCACATTATAAAAGTCTCTGTGGGGATTACTCTTCAATTCCTTGAACTCTGACATTTCATTTAACATCTCATGAAGGCTAAACTTGGATTCCAGAAAGTTCAGTCGCCGGTGACAATAGGTTTTCCTGCAAGTTGGTGAGAGATAGAGACCCCAGTAAGATGTCACATCAAATGACAGTTTGCTAAACCTCAAGACAGTGTAGCGACCTGGGTTGGAAGGGTCAAGTTCAGAGAGCACGGAGGAAGAAGAGCTGAGATGCTTGCAGCTTCCTCAGACCCGGTTGAACTGACCAGCATGCATGTGTGTGATGACACCACATGAGGAGACATCAAGACACCAACGCTAGGATCTCTAGGTTTGTCGTCTTGTGTGTTTGGGCAATGAGCAGAGGAATAACCATCCCATGTGTAACTGTGGAGATGGTACTGCCCCAGACTGAAGTTCGTGTTACGGCTCTGTGTCTGGCTGAGCAGAGCAGCCCCTCCCCTTGTCCCTCTCATCTTTCCTCAGCCCTCGCAATCCTTTCAATACAGAATTCATTGCCCAGAATATCAATAGCGCAGTCAAACTATCTACTACAACCTGCCTATCTTGGGATGAAGAGGCATCAACTGTCTACCCATGACCAACTGTCCCTAGATTCCCAGGACCTGAGGGATCCTCAACTCTGAGAGTCCTGGGCAGGAAGCAGACACTTTCAGTCAGGAGCAGGTGAGGAACACTGAGACAGAAAGCTCTGTAGGACTGACACCCCAGGATCCCACCCAGGGAAAGCACTCATAGGGAATAAGTTTTCCTCAGTGAGCAAAGATGAGACTCACTGCTATGGCCAGAGGTCCCCCACACCCAGCTCAGCTGCCCAGCCTCACAGGATTGACCCTGCTCCCTCAGCATTCTCAATAGCAGCTGCCTACTTCTCGAGTCCCCTAGGTCGCCATAAAGAGCAGCTGCTTGGAGCTAGAGAGATGGCTCAGTGGTTAGGGTTACATACTGTTTTCCCAGAAGACCTGAGTTTGATTCTAAGTATGCAAATCACAACTGTCTGGAACTCCAGCATTAGGGGATCCTATAGCCTCTGGCCTCCTCACATGCAGATATACACACGTGTATATAAATAATGATGATAATAATAACATTTGTAATGCCAACCTACAACAATGCCATCTTCTGTCTACGGAGGCAAGCCCTGAGTGAGCACAGGGGTCTCAGAGTGGGAAAGGACTCTGAGCTGGTGAGAGACAGAGACCCCAGTAAGATGTCACATCAAACGCTAGGTTTGGTCACTTTGTCCAGTGATGTCCCAAGGACTGTCATTGACAGTTTCTCAGACAACAGTCACTGCTCACACCCCGGGGAAGGAGGGATTCCCAAAAACTGTCCCTTTCCCTACTGGGTCTTAGTTCTGGCCTCTGATCAGAGAGGACCAAGAGCTAGAGGTCCATCCTCCCCAACCCTCTTCTGTCTCAGGGACAAGGCCTGCTCCCTTCACAGCAGAACCCACAAGGCAGGAGTGAGTGAGGGGGTACGTGGCACTCTGGCAGCCCTTCCCTTCCCCAGACTCCATTCCTAAGGTTCAGGTAACTGGCCCTTCACCACTGGTTAGCTCATATCCCTGCCTGGAAGAGCGCCACCTTCCTGTCAGCTCCACCAACCCTCAAGCATGGGTAGGGACATGAAGGGACCCAGGATCCCGGCATACTACCTTCAAAAGCACAGAGAGCCCAATAAAATCAAGGGTCTTTATCCCTCCCTCGGTGTTCGCCCGTGTCCTGGGCTGGCAGCTGGCAGCTCTCTGCACTGTTTCCCTGCCTAAGGAGAGGGGTGGCAGCTGATGACAGTACACAGTGGCCACCGCCAACAGAACTCTCCATATGTCCATGTGCAGCAGGGGTCAGCAGTAACAACGCTAAGCCTGTGCAACCCCCCAAAAGGAAAATCCAGGATGGACTGCAAGAGTCAAAGCTTGCTCCTTCCCACCCCACCCCCCAACCCTGACAATGAACGGGGGAGTCAGGGAGACTGGCTTACGTGGGGCCATCGGTGATGAGTGCCAGAATATGGCTCATGTCCACGATGTAGGTCTCCAGGTCAGGGTAGGGCAGGCTGTGGGGTTCCTGGCGTTCCAACATCGTCTGATTGTCATACACAAAGAGAACACCTCCCTGCATGCGGACCAGGTAGCCCAGGTTGGGGGGCGCATCGTCCAGGCAATAAGGGTCTTCCTGGGGCAGTGGGGGAGGGTGGAAGTCTGCAAAACAGGATGAGTGGTGGCCAAGTGACCGGCCTTGTACACTTTGTCAGCTTCCCTGGTTTGTCTCTGTGACCCTCACCAGTGTGTGAAGTAAAAGTTCTTCATGCCTTGAGTATCAGAGGACACACTGGTTTGTAGCTGCTATAGCTGTCTCTAGAGCACGCCTGTCCCAAGGCTAGCACACCGATACATGTGTGTGTGTGTATGTGCATGTGTGCATGTCCATGTGCATGCATGCTTGTGTGTGTATGTGTGTGTTTGCACATGCACATATGTGTGCATTTAGATTAATTAAAATGGGCTTCACCTATTTTGCACCCCCCCGGGAATGTCTGCTTTATTTTACTTTTATTTCTTAGAAAGGAATGGCTAGGTGTCCTCCGGGTAAGAGAACGGAAAGCAAAGGCCATGCCGGGGGCAGGGGATCACTGCTCCCTCTTCCCACATTTTTCAAAGCCCAAGGCAGCCGAGGAATTAGACAAGAAGCCACCCTGTCCTGAAAAGAGCAATAGAAGCAGTAACCAGGCCCTCCCCTCCCAGAGCAGGAACTGGCCAGCTTGGAGTCCTTTGCCCAGCACGGAGCCAGGCAAACTATGCCCAACCCACCCAGTAAAACACCTCTGCTATTTCCTGGCTGTGGACTCTGCAAGTCCTTTGCCTCTGGGGTCCTGACTCCTCACCTGAGACACCTCCTCCCCGGCTCAGAGTAGTGAGGGCCATAAAGGCTCGGGTAGGGAAATGCTCTGTAAACAGGCGTGCCCTGCACAAGGATCACCATGGGCATTGCTTATGATGGTTCAACTTAATGGGCTTTTTTAAACTTTAGGATTGTGCAGAAGTAAGTGTGTGTGTGTGTGTGTGTGTGTGTGTGTGTGTGTGTGTGTGTGCCAGCAAAATGTAGGCCAGCAAAAACACTCAGTGCTTTGAATAAGGGCACTCAGCATGGTGTCACTACGTTGCTGACTTTACCCAGCTGCAGGCTCACAGAAGCATTCTGAGCGTGGTTAACATAGGTTGGCCGCTTTAACTACATCTCCAGCTTAGATATTTTCAGTTTCCGTTGGATTTACAGGGAGCACAATCCATCAACAGTTGGGAGCATCTGCATTCTCATTAGTCTGGAGAGTTCTCAGCTCTTAACCAGCTGTCTCCGGCCAAGGAATAAACACAGCCGACGGCCAGCACCTTGCCGGCCAGTTGCCTGACAGGCAGAAGGAACCTTGGCTCCTGATTGGAGCAAGTACCCAGGCACAGGGCAGGGTGTCCTGCCTCAGCACTCCGGATCAGGCTGACCCTAAGCTGTGATGGTCACAGAGAAAGGAGAACACAGCAGAGCAGGATGCTGATGTCCCCATCATGCACAACAACAACAGACCAGACCAGGAGTCTCTAGATAGTGCTAGCGTTGTGTAAGGGCGGAGAGTTGGAAAGGCCTATGTGGAAGCCGCAGCCCACACAGAGACTGCATCGCCTCACCACACTCATGCCCAGGACACAAGGGCTTTCTGCCACGTGAAGCACCCGAGTGTCTGACAGTCATTCCTGTCTGGCCACTGGTAGGGAGACCTGTCCCTCTGACAGACAGGGAAATAGCCTTGGGAAGGCTGAGAGCTATCCCGGCACTTCCCTGGTAGAAGGAGATACTCAATACAGAACTGGGCTAGAAAGAAGGACGACCTAACAGCCATTACTGAAGGCAGTGAGGGCCTGGATATGATCCCCATCTCCGAATTTCAAGGCTGAGGGTCCCGTGCCCTTGTTTTAGCAACTTCACTGTTAGCCTCTGCTTCTCCTGGGCCCCTTACTAGGTCAGAAAGATATCCTGCCCTTTCTTGTCTCTCTTCCCTGAACTTGGCAGCATAAATATGGCTGCCATTTATGGAACATTCTAGATGCCCAGTCTGTACTAAGCGCTCCACACACATTCACACAATCTCTCCAAGGGAGGTGGTGATTGCTGGCATTCTGTTTTTCAGACCGTAAAACTGAAATTTAGAGAGGCCATTTGCTCAAGGGCCAAGAAATTGGCACAGTCCAGATATGAAGGGCAAAGGGCACTTCCCTCGACCAGGGTGCATGGGCTCCGTGTGTATTCCCACTCAGCCCATCCGCTGCCATCCATTTGATTGTACTGTTTCAAACACACCAGGAAACCCACCTCAAAAAACCACCATGGGTAGAAAAATATTCAGCCAGCAGAAAGTGCCAACCATTCTTGGTTCAGGCTTACACACAGAACAGCACCAGGTTCCAAGACTCCATACCTGGGAGACCCTCTTCCAAAGGCACACTTTCCCCCTGATGAGCCAGGTACTGGGCTGTGGTCCGAGGGAAGCGGTGATAGGCAAGCCGTGCATACTTCTCCCGGATCATCAGGGCCTTGGCCAGGCTCTTGGCAGCCTGTTCATAGTCTTCCACAGTGATCTACAGCAGGGAGACATGTTAGAAAGGATCTGTCCACAGCCAGGGACTGCAGCGCTTGGAGAGGTCCTGTGCAAGCCTGGCTCCCATGAACCAGGATTTCAGGACAGTTCCCATCAAACTGATCAGAGAGGCTCATTGTGTGTGACCCGTTCACACAAACACTGTGATTTATGCTGGGTTCCTGACTTCCTTCCAGGAGTCTGGAATCGGGGGGGGGGGGGTGTTGTGCAGATGTGAGCAAAGGCAAGGTGTCCCTAATGAGCTTCCCTGATGGACACTAGGTGTTGGTGCCTTACTGGGAGAGACCTCTTGGAGGCTAGTCCTAGGATTCCCCCAGATGTCGTCCTATGTGTCCCTCCCCTTGGCTGATGTACTCTATGTTCTTTTTGTGATACACTGAGGCTATGGGTACAGCCAGGTGCTGCATCCTGAGAGCCCTTCTAACAGGTCTCAAAGTCTAAATGTGGTCTTGGGGACCCTGACAGAGGAGACACAGGGAGAAAGTAGGGTTGCTAGGAGGGAGACGGGTACTCAGCCTGCACACCCCAGACTGGCCCCAAGGATGAGGATTAAACCAGAAGCCTGCAGCTGCAAACAGCATACAGAGCCTGAGTCCTATCCCTGAAGTGAAGATAACCACCATCATTTCCAACTGAGGAAAATCGATGGGTCCGCAGATGCGAAAAACAGAGCATCTTTTGCTCTGCCATCTTCTAGCTGCCAGTCAGCCTGGCAAGCATCAGGTCGGGGCTCCTGGTCACAAATGAAGCACGAGGTGTTTCTATAGGTTCTGTTTTGTCTATTAATGGGGGAAACTGGCCCAGAAATGACCAGTCATTGCCGGGTGACAAAGTCAGACTTCAGACCCTGATCTGACTGACTCCAGGAAGCTCTTCTCATGCTCAGAGAGGTATGCATCTCTGAAGCCTTCCCAACCTCATCATCTAGTTACTCAGTGAGGACAAGTGTCACAGAAGGGAAGGAGCACAGAGAGAGGACAGCTGGACCTGGAATTTCCCTCCTCTGCTTCGTAGCGTTACAGGGTTTACTGGAATTTTGTGAACCCTCAGATTATGTGCACTCGCCTCCCAAGACCCTGGTGCTCCCGTGTCTCCTGATTGTTCTGGATGTCCTTTGAGGGAGGGTAAGCAAAGCATCATGGGTAAAACGCCCTCCCTTCTCCCTTGCCTAACTCTGTCATCAGAGGGAGCGACCAGCGTCTGTCTTTCTCATCCATTCCCCGAATTTGACTCCTTGCTTTTCAGACTGGAAGCAGCTCCCTTCCCATCTCAGATACCCACCACACACGGGACACGCCTCAGAACAACCACAGGCACAGGACAACAGACACATGCTAAATAAAGCCAAGTCCCCACCTACAGCAAAGCCAAAGGAACACATGACAAAGGACTCAGGAGGTCGCTAAGGAGATCAGAGAAGGTGCGGGGTTCCTGAGGAGCGGCAGCCACTAGCCAACCATGTGGGCCCTGGGTACCAGGATCAGTAAGGTCAGCCTGCCTCTCCTAGCCTCATCACTCTCTAGTTATGCACACAGGAGGAGACAAGGAAGAAAGTGGGAGGTAACACTGAAAGCTCATCTACTCCACCAGCACGCATTCAGCCCACGTCTACCTTCTATCCCTTTACTCTGCCCACATCTGTGAGGTGGACACCAAGCCCTGTCCAGGAGGCTAAGCCTGGGCTTGGCAGAAAAATCAGCCTGGCTAACTGCATTACTTCTCTTCTATGTTCCCATTCCCAAGAAGTCAATATGCGTGTGGTGCAAACACACAGTGGAATACTATGCGCTTGCAAAGAAGAACAAGGAAACTCTTTCATAAATCAACATGGCATCGTCTCTAAGGGAACTTTTGAATATGAAAGGCTTGTTCATTTTCTCATCAAGAGCCTCTCTTACGGGCCGAGGGATGTATAGCCTGTATTTAAAGATATTTATCTAAACATGGAAGAGCCAATTTTACACAAGTCAATACCACCACATAGTCTCCACTGGATGCTGGGAATGTTGATAGGTCCCATTGGCAGATTTCTGAGCTCGGGAACACGCAGCACTAACTGGACACAGCCATATCATGCCAGCCTGAAGTTCTTGGTCTTACAAACCAAGATAGGATAGCTCCCTAGACATGTTGACACCCCTGAGTCTCTACTAAGGCCTCCCTTATCTTCAGACCCCTGGGCCCCCTTCTACCACCCGCAAGACACACACACACTGGGCCAGGTTTCAAGGGTGGCCATGACCTTACCCCTGCACAGTAATCTCCACTGATGGTGACTCGCTGATACTCAGGCATGTCATAGGGTGCCAGCCCAGGCTTAGAAGCAGCTCCAAGGACCAGAGGGGTTGTAGGAGACATGGCCGGACTGACAGATGGAGGACCTTTCCAGTCTTGTGTTGGCATCTGCAGGGACATAGACTGCGACCGGATCATCTTGAAACTCTTCTTTCTAAGAGCCAAGGACAAGGGACAGGGGAGACATCAGCTGCTAACAGGGAGAGTCTGGCAGGAAGTTCCACTGTCATCAATCGCTGGCGCTGGGTGTCACTAAGAAGCCTTGGTGGGCTGGGGCGATGGCTGATGCTAAAGTGCTCGCAGTACAAGCACTAGGATGTGGGTTGAGAACTCCAGCAATCACACAGAAAGTGGGTACCACTGTGGGCATCAGTAGCCCCAGCACAAGTGAACACCAGGGGTTCCTCTGGCCAATTTAGCTGAAACAGAAAGCTTCACGTTCTGTCCAGAGACTCCGTCTCAAAAAAATAAGACAGATCTAAACCGAGGAGGACACCAACCTCTGGCCTCTGCACCTGCATCTACCTGCACTCACCCACATTTCTGGCTGCTTATGACTTCCTCTTCCCAGCCTTCTAGACACTAAACCCAAGGTCATGCCTCACTGCTGTGGGTGGAGTCTGCAGGGCCCATGGCACATAGCACGAGGGCAATGTGGCAGGGCAGAGACAGACAGACCCAGACCGCACTCCAGTATGTACGGGTGACACTGCGTCAGAGAAGCATTCCCCAAGGTGTGGACAGCACACTCTCTTCAAATGAGCCAAACCCCAAGCCCTGACAAATGAAGTCTCCAGAAAGATGTGGCCAGGGACACAAAGACACAACATTGTATTTTAGTTACAAATGTGTGCACAGGACACAAAAGGGATGAGAGTGATCAATTGTCAACCTCCTTGGTGATGGCCCAGAGACAGAGGGGCCTTGCACAAAATCACACAGCAAGGCGGCTTTCTCCAGCCATTAGCCAGCTTCTCCTCCCTCAAGCCTGCTGTTTGCCATCCTGGCAGCAGCTGGTGCTTGTGCAGATGTATAGCATACATCTCTGCTATAGGAGAAGGGTTGCCAGGCACCAGTGTGAGGCCTGGACCCTCAACCTGTTGCTCTGGCACTGGAAGATGAGTCCACAAGGCTGGTTTAAAATGCTGCAAGCTCATGATTACTTGTAAGTCTGATTTGTGATGACATGGCTTCCTTTGTTAACAAAAATCCAAACTGCTTCAGCTGACGTCACTCTGATCCTGTGATCCTCAGGAAGGAAATTACTCAGCACTAGAACAATGCCAGCAACAGCAGCTGGGCTCGCCCTCTAACCTGCAAGCAAGGCGTCTGTCTTTCTTGGTACAGGATGTTGGCTTAAATGCTCCCTTCTGTGAGTGATCGTGGGCATGATGTCGCTCTCCCACATTAATGGAAAGGTAGCTAAGACTTCCCTGGTGACACTGGCGATGGGAAATCAGCCCATCTTCAATTAGCCTCATGCTCACCCAGGAGCTCCTAGCTTCCTGCTGGCACCATCCAGGTTTCCTCCCTACCCAACCTTCCAGAATCCGGTTCACCTTGTCTGCTTGCCACAGGCCTCTCTGCCCTGAGGACCTGTGTTTCCATCTCCCTGAGACAAGGATGTTCGCACCTGAGAGATGAAACTGGCCTCTTCTCAGGAGGCCTCCACAGGGGCTCACACTGCTGAAAGCAGACTGCTTCAGAAACCCTAACCAGAACCTCAGGAAACCCCAACCCTGGCCTGTTGTCCTTCACCCGTTGCTGAGCCAACATCCTGCACCAAGAAAGACAGATGCCAGGGTGGGCCAGTCCGTCAGTCAGTGTTAGATTCACCCTAAGCACAGAGGTCCCCTTATAAGAGGTCTTTTGTACACCTTGACTCTGCTCAGCTCATCCCTCGAGACACCAGTTCCTGTGTCTCACTGGTCACCACTTCATCTTATGCCAACGCCATCCCCTACTCCTTAGTCTAGCCTAGGGTCTGATCCAACCAATGAGAAGCAATGGGTTAACTTATCAGGTAAGAAACAAGTAAGATATGTAAAAATCAAACAAACAAACAAAAAGAACGTAGGCAAAAATCTGGAAGGCTGCCTAAGTCAAGAGATTACCAGGCTTCTGCTATGAATGCCTCAATAGGAAAGGTCACGTTTGTCCCACTGAGAAGTTGATACCCACCAGCTGGTACCCAGAGAACTCTCCTTCTTGCCCATTGTTCACTGTGGGCCCAGCCAGACTGTCACACACGACTGGGGATGTGGCTCAGTTGAGAGACTGCTGGCCTACAACTCATCAAAGCCCCAGTACCACATAAACCAGACATGATAACCCACACACTTGTAACTGCAGCAGCCAGAAGGGAGAGTTAGAAGGATCAGAATTCAAGGTCACTGCATGCTATTCATCAAGTTCAAGGGCAGCCTGGGCTATACGAGGCAGACTGTCATACGAAACCCTTCACAGGCTGAGAACTTGCATGTACAGGCCCAGGGCTAGGTTTAAAATGGCTGGGCCACCCCTCAGAGCTACCATCCTGGAGCAGAGCAGGGAACTGGATCCCCATCAGCTAATCACTGAGCTGGCATCTGGAAGTAGAAATGCTGTTGTCTACTGCTGTGTGACAAGTTGCCACAGACTTGACAACTTGAACCCATGCCCAGTTCTGTATGGGACACGGTCAGCTGGGATTGGCAGGGATCCATGCTCAGGCCACCCAAAGGCCAAATCAGACAACAGCTCCACTGGGCTCTCTAGAAAGAATTCATCATTGAGATCAGTCAGGCTGCCGTGGCTGTCAAGACTGAGAGTCCCAGTTTCCTGGTGACTTGGCCAGAGGTCACAACATCCCCCACAGACAGCACTCTGATCCCTGAGGTGAGCCCTCTGTCAGGAAAACCCTGAGTGTTCTGTGTTCCCAGTCTTCCCACCTGTGCTTAGCACTGCTGTGAAGCCTTTGTAATTAGATCCGGTGCACTGACAACCTCTCTAGCTTAAGGTCAGGTGATGCCTTTTCTGCAGAGTAATCACAGGACAACTTACATTCACAAAGTCTGGAAACCAGAGATTGACATCTTGGCAGAGAGAGGCATTTAAAAATTCTGCTTATGGGTGTGGAGAGATGGCCCAGGGGGTAAAGTGCTTGCCCCACAAGCATGAAGACCTGAGTTCAGATCCCAGAACACTCATACATGGGCCATGCGCACACACACACAAACACACACACATACAAACACACACACATACACACACACACAATCACACAGGCACAGGATGATTAATTGGTTCTGCCCACAATAGGCTAGCATACTAGTGTCCACACAGCATGTGTGTGGGTGTGGGTGTGTACATATGCCACACCCACAGATGGCCCTTTCATCATCCAAAGTGGTATGAGCCCTGCGTGTTACAATAATAAAAAGTCACACAGAAGTACCAAAAGTTCCAGCAGTTAGAGAACCAAGTAGTCTCTGGTGGGGAGACCTGAATATTATATACCCAGCCCTGTCCTAAACAGTCTAGCCTGGACACCTCCAATGACAGAGCTCCCTACATTCCTGAGCAAGGCATAAACTTTCTATTAGTCATTCAATAAACATTTACCAAACACCTGCTCCTGGCCAGGCCAGTGCAAGACTCACAAACACTCAGAGCCGAACAAAGTGTGACCTGTTACCACTGATATAAAGCATGTTGTCACCAGGAACTCAGCCGTCTGTCCACAGCGCAGCTGTCACACCTTGTGCTAGCCTCTCAGTGCAACAGGGTTAGCCAGCTCACTCTGGCACAGCCGGCAGCTCCTTCCTTCCTCCAACCACCTGGCAGAATTACCCAGCTTGCCAAGGAGCTGGCCGGGTATGCCACCGTGAGGGCACCAGTTCAATACCAAGCCTGAGGCCTGGGCTTGGGAGCGGCTTCGTCAATCCTTAGATGGGCAATCCTCATGGGCCACAGGATGCCTCTTGCTGGCTAGGCTCTCAAACAATAAGGTAACCTGGTATGTTATCTCCCGGTACCTGCCCAGAGTCCTCACCTGTGCTACACCCTTCACTGTCCCTGCCATTCATCATGTCCCCACTCCTACTCTGCCCTCCCCCACCACCCCCACAAGCATCCCAATAACATCGGATTCATATACTAAACGCAAGTCCAGAGCTTTGCCTGGAGGGTCCTTCTCCAAGCTTCTGAGGCCTCCGCCCTGATGCATCTGCCCAAGGCCAGTTATCCAAGCAGGGGTACCAAAGCAAGCCTCTTACCAAGCTCCCAGAAATGCACAATGAAGCGAGGGGCCACTCATGACCTCACCGAGGGCCAGGCCCTGGGTAGTGAGTGACAGGTGTATCAGACATAACCCCAGATTCTGTGGGCTCAGTGGGACCACAGAGATAGTCCTGGAGAGGTGGACAGATGTTTAACATGCAGTATGGTCATGTCATGGAGTATTTTGGGATCCCAGAGGAGACACCTAATCCAGACTGGGCATGCAAATGCTAGAGCAACAGGGACAGAGGGGGAGGGGAGCTTTTAGAATAGCAGGCTTGTTGGGTCAATCCCTGAGGCACACTCATTTATTCCAGCAGTTCCTCCACCTCCAGACGAAGAAGCAAGAGTCTAGAGTCTGACAGTGGCAGCCAGCAAATCATGGTTAACTGTGCACTCACCGAGTGGGACAGATCCCTGCACTTCACAGGCTCAGCTACTCCAGGGGTATCATGGTCACTGAACCCTTCTACACGGACATGAGACCCCTGGCGTGTGGAGGGAGGAGCTGAAGAGCCGGCACGCTGTGTGCCTGAGAGATCCCAACCTGTGTGGCGAGGAGAAGACGGACAGCTGGCAAAGGGGCCTGCTGTTCGCTCGCCACCCTAATTGTCCTCAGAGAACGTGTGGGGGACAGAGGGTGGACGCCCCTCACTCTACAGGCGTGGCCTGACTAGGCCCAGACAACTGTCCCACACCCAGGAGCCCATCAGCCGCAGAGACTCCGACCCCTCCTCCCTTCTTTGTCTTAAGTCTCTCTTCTTGTCTTTTGTCCTCTTTCCCCAGACTGACCAAAGACAGACCCTATTTGTCTCAACAGTATTCTCCTGGCCTCATCACACTTGCCCCAGACCTTCCTAGCTGTCTTTCTTCCCGAAAGACCCCAGTTGTCAGAGTGAAGCACATTCCTTAGGCCATTTATTTGTTTGTTTGCCTGTTTATTATTTAATTGTAATAAATATGTAATACACAGTGAATATGTAAGCACATGTTCATGTGTATGCATGTGTGTGCCGTATGTATGAACATGTATGTATATGTGCGTGTGGAGTCCTGTGGTCAACGTCAGTTTTCCTCCTTACTGGATCTTCACCCTAGTTTTTGAGACTGAGTCTCTCGCTGAACCTGCAGCTATAATTCAGCTAGGCTGGCAGGCCAGCAAAGCCAAGGATCCCCCTTGTTTCCTCCTTCGAGGAGCTGTGACCGTAGGTGCACACAATGGTGCCCAGCTTCTTTGTGTGGGTGCTAAGGATCAAACCCAGGACCGCATGCTTGTATAGCAAGCACTTAGAGCGGCACCATCTCCCAACCCCCTTCCACTGCCTTTTACATCGAGGTCTCTAATCACTGTAAAAACAGATGAACTGGATGCCCCAGTAAAGCTCTGTCAGTAACTGTGACTCTAACAGGAGGGGATTATGCACTCTGATTTAGTAAGCTTCGTAGAGCAAAATAACTTAGTGGCACTTCAGCTACACTACACTCGATTCATAACGAATACCCACGTATCAATTTTACTCAAAACATTCTCAGGAAGGCAGCTGTTCTAAATAGCCAAAGCCTCCCCTAAATCTGTCCCCTTTATGTCCAGACCTTTTAAAAATAATTCTACAAGGCATCCTCCAATGAAATCCCTAAATCCTGGGCTCTTAGTCAGAACACAGGGAACCTTTTTTTTTAAATTCTCCCTGAATAACTCAGGTCACCCACATGTTATCCAGTCATGGTCTTAAAGACATCGTGTCCCTGGCCAACTAGGCCTCAAATCCCCGTATTTACTTTTCATAGCCATTGTCTCCTCCCTCACTGCTGACTGTCCAACAGAACCAGGAGACCAGCTCAGGCCACTAAAATGAAATCCCTAATTTTCCTGTTCAGATCTGCCATGGTGCCGAAATGCAAGGCATCCATGCTTATTAGAACAAATCCCGAAACAAGGAGACAGAAGAGCTGGGGCTAGACAAGAAGGTCAAGGACATCCGGTTTATTCTGAGAACTATCACAAAGTCCAAAACCTGGGCATGGTGGTACATATCTGTAATCCCAGGACTCAAAGGGCTGAGAGATAGGAGAACCATGAGCCCAAAGTCAGTGTGGTGTGTGCATGCGTGTGTGTGTGTGTGCGTGCATGCGCGTGTGCATGTGCGTGTGTGTGTGCACGTGCGTGTGTGTGTGTATATATACATATATATGGATATATATAAAACATTTATTCTCATATATATCTTATATGATTATATTGCTTATGTACATATATATGTAGATACACACTTAATTAAATGTAGTCCTTGCTGTGTGCACCTGCAATCCCAGCAAGGGGAAGGCTGAGGCAGGCTGAGGTAGAAGTATTGTCATGAGTTCAAAGTCAGCCTCGGCTGCATAATTAGTAGCAGACCAGCTAGGGATAAAGAGCAAGGCCCTGTCTCAAATAAACACAGTTAATTAATTAAATTGAAAATTGTAAATAATAATATATTCTCAAACTGACCATGACACTGGTGACATATTAGTAAACACACTAAAACCCATTGACTTGTACACACGGGGAGCGGATGGCTTGTATGGGACGTGAATGATCTCCATACAGCTGCAAAGGGAAACAAGAGTGGAAAAGGCAGGAAGAGAAACAGGAGAGATGGAGCCCTCTAGCACGCACACGCCTGGCTCAGAAACTTTTCCATGGTGTCTTAAAGCTGGCAGAGTTCCAGCACACGGGGTTGTGGGAGGTGAACTCTGCTGGTGTCAGGGTCAGATAAGTTAAAGAATGAAACCAGCACAGGGCTTCGGCCAATGCTCCGTCAGACCAAGCTGTTCATTTTATCTTACACGTCTTAACCGTGGTAAACTTTGGGGAAAAGTCTCCTCCACATGGCAATAAAATTTCATGTATGGCTACATCAGAACGCCCTTGCATCTCTGTAGCAAAGCACCCGGGACCTTTACTTAGGAATGAGTTGTCTTGACTGATGAGCAGGAATCTGCAGGGAGGAAGAGTTCGCAATGAGCATACAGATCGCTTCTGTTATTAGAGAATGCCAAGTACGTGGAACCTCTCTCCTAAGGAGGGTTTTATTCACTGAGTGACAAAGCTTGCAGTCAGGGTCTAAACAATGCTCAGGATTTGGGGTGGGGTGAGGGGAATTCAGGTGAAGCCTGGATCTGTAGAGTAGCAAAAGATCACTAGGCTGTTAGACAGCATCCACTTCTGGGTGAACAGGCTTCAGGCATCATCTGCGTGATTAACGATTCTGGTTTTCCCTTTTTTTAAAGATTTATTTATTATATAGGAGTACACTGTCACTGTCTTCAGACACGTCAGAAGAAGGTATCAGATGGTTGTGAGCCACCATGTGGTTGCTGGGGTTTGAACTCAGGACCTCTGGAAGTACAGTCAGTGCTCTTAACCTCTGAGCCATCTCTCTAGCCCCGATTCTGGTTTTCCTAATGGTTTCTGCAAGCTGTGCCTTCCATGTACTAGGAAACACCTGCGAGCCTCAAAGGCTCACAAGACCCTCTGTCACCTGCAGAGTGCTCCAGTCTGGACTTGCCTCCAAACTTCACTCTCATACGTAGCTCACGTTCCCTCCTTCAAACCCTCATCCACCCACCCACCCACCTGCTAGGTCCTAGAGAGACCTAGCTGCCGCCAGAGGCAGGGGACCCTCAGTGACTGATCCTGCTGGCTACAGACCTGACCGACAAAATCAGCAGCCTTGAGTTGGTCCCTAGCTCTGTCAGAGCAGAGTCTGAGCCCTGCCCTGTCCCAAGAGCTGCAGTCCTGCACGGCAGGCTACCAGGTGGCAGGCCTCACCTTCCCACTCACAGTTCAGCTTCAGGCCTGTGCCTCCATACAGAATTTAAAAAGAGTTGTGGGCATTTTGTTTTATCTAGAGAAGAGAAGCCAGACATAATGCTGTAAGAAGAGCTTTCTCTGAGCACCATGGGTATTCAGAACAGCCAGAGTGTGGGGCAGGGGTGTGTCCCAAACAAGAAGCCCCATTTTATGTCACAGTTGGAAACACAGACTCATAAACTGGGGATCTGGAGACCTGCTGCTGCTTTCAGGCCTGTGCCCCAAGGGTCCTTGTCACCATTTATCTCAGGATACCAGGAGGGAGCACTGATAGATGAGGAGCTGGAAATGTTGGTATCTGAATGGCTATACCAAGGCACCGCCAGTGAGTGGTGAAGAAGAGAGACAAACAGCCCCAGGTGGCCCTGGGGCATCCGACCAAGTCAATGGGACAGGTGTCTTTCAGAGATGAAGCCGTGGCTGGCTTTCCTCCACATGTCACTGAGAAGCAGCAACAGTTACATCTCAGGGAACAGCATCAAGTGTCACTTCAGAGGGCAGGACAATGTCCTGGTTAAAGTGTGGGATCACAGGAAATGCCCCATCACTTACTGTGTCCTAGTGTAAGTTGACTCAACTCCCAAGAGCTCTTCTTGCCTAGTCAGCCAAATTGGGGCACCAAGAACACCCACTCCCTGATTGATATGAGGAGGAATGCAAACCAGGAGGCCAAGGATGCAGCTCACCGACAGCATCCAACAGCACTAAACGCTATCGTTGCTGCCCACCTCGGCAGCAGGAAGCCAGTGGCAACATTTACACGGTGAACTATGACCTAGGCATGTCCTAAGCCTAGGCATGTCTACACAGGCCAATCCCCTCATTCTTCAAAATGTCCCATAAAAACTGACCCCCATCATCCCACTTCAGATGAGAAAGAAGCTGGAGCCCAGAGAGGTTTCTTATTTTGCCCAAAGTCACAGAGCATGCTAGTGAGAGGCAGAACCCAGATGTCCTGGATGGTGTGGCAAGGGGAGGTAACACCTCTGCTGACACCCACAGATCTCCAATGTGGCTAAGGCCTAGGCTGGACCCTGGGAAGCTAGTGACCGAATGCATTTCTAGAGTTTGGAGCAGACTCTCTGGAGACCATGGAGTGCCATTTGGATCAAGAGTAACAAAGCTTCCACTTTGCCCTGGGCCTGGGCTGTGGTGGGAAAAGTGCAGGATCCCTCAGCAGATGTCTGTGGAAACTTGCCTCAGACACTTATTATTCCTGGTAATACCAAATGCCAGGAACTCCTGCTTTTATTATGAAGGCCCAGAATGCCCTATTCACAGCACACAGAAGGCCCTGCAGAGCATTCAGTCCCCAAGGCCAGCCCTTGCTATGCCAGGACGGTACAGACAAGGGACACCACAGTCTGAATCTTTTCAGTCCCAGGATGAACATGGCACTAGGTCTGGGGCCACCTACCTCCAAATACAAGGATGGCACTCAGAGGCTAGTGACGACCCTTCCTTCAGGGGCTCCAGACCCATCTGAGGAAAATAGAAACTGAGCTTACAGATGGCCGAGCTCTGCCCTGCCTTTTTATACAAGTATCAACTTCATCCATCCGAGGAATGCCAAAAGCCTATCCTGCCAAGGAAAAGGTAGGCGGGGCTTGTGTTTGAAAAGGGAGGACTTCGGGGAGAGGGATGTGGCTCAGCCTCAACTGCTGAAAGGCTGGCCTCGAATGAGTAAAGCCCCTGGTCCCCTCCAGTCCATCCCTTCTCCTCTCTTTTCCAGGGTATTAGCTGTTCAGAATGAGGTTGGGCCAATGGCAGAGACTGTGAGAACCCAGAAAGTTCAGAAAGGGTAAAGCTGGGGCATAGTCCTGCCCTTCACTGAAGCCCTGGAAGCAGCTCTCAGCTGCTACCTTGTCCAGCTTTGCCAGGTGACTCCAGTCCCAGCACATCATTCTATTGTCTGTGTCACCTAGAGGTGCTGGCTGCCCCCTACTTCCTGACCTCTCTGGGAAACCTCTCCCCCATCTGTCTTCTCAGCTCTCTGAGAGCCATGTAGCCAACTCCTCACATTAAAACCCTATTTCCAGTATTTGAGGGGCCTCTATTTTCTGGTTAGACTCAGACTAACCCAGTCTTTATCATAACTTGTCATTCTTTGATTAATTTGTTAATTCTTGTCTCCACCCAGTGTAAGCCCGTGGAGCAGGGAATTTATCTATAGTATACACGGTGATATCTTCGGTCCCACTGCATTGCTCTGCAAACAGTGAGGCATGCCAACAACAACACGAAAACAAGTAAAACTAGTGTTTTACCTAAATCCTCAAATTCCCAAAGAGGGAAACGCTATGGGAGCTGGTATATGTTTGCCACCACAGCAGCAGAGGAGTCTGAGAGATGGTTCAGTTGGTAAAGTGCTGACTGCACAATCATTAAGTCCTTACCTCTGTCCCCAGGACCAGTAAAAACTGATGGGTGTGGTGTGTGTGTTTATAATCCCAGTACATGGGAGGCAGAGACAAGCAGGTTCCTGGAGTTCGCCGGTCAGCCAGGCTAACTTAATCAGAGAGTCCCAGGTCCCAGTAAGAGACCCCTGAAAAATGAGGTGGGGGCTGTAGAGATGTCCTAGCAAAGGCCTTGGCTCAAATAGTTCACCACCACCTACTCCAGGTCCAAGGGAGCCAATATCTCTGGTCTTCTCAATACAGCATGTGCGCACACGCATGTGTGCACACACACATACACACACACATACAGAGAGGGGGGTGGGGAGAGAATAGATGTTGGGGCTGAAAAAAGGTTCAGCAGTTCAAAGTGCATACTGTTCTTCCGGAGGACCCACGCCCCCTTCAAGAGGCTCATAGCTGCCTACAGTTCCAGGGTATTAGTCAGGCTCCTCAAGCATCTACACTCATACATGTACATACCTACACATAGATACACATGTCTCCACATAATTTAAAATGAAAGTAAAATAAATACTTCAAAACAAGGTAGACAGCTTCTGAGGACCAACACCTGAGGTTGACTTCTGACCTCCACATGTAGGTACATACACATGCGTGTGCACCCCCACACATACATGTACATGCTCACATGCACACAGATGTGCACAAACACACAGACGGCACAACTGGGGCTTTTGATCTTTTCAAGCAGGCAAAGGCAGCAAGGCACCATTCAATAAATACCTAGAGAGCTAAGTGGCCTTGGTTAAAAAAAAGCACGGAAGACCCAGGACACTGTCAGCTCCCTCAAGTGTCCCAACTCAGGTCTCACAACTCCACATACATGAAAGCTGGTCACGGGAACAAACCTTTTTGCTGTCTCCACAGACTTCTGCTCTGCCAACTCCTTCTGTAGCTCCCTCTCCTTGGCTTCCTTCTGTCCGATGGGACAGTCCTCGGGGACAGTAAACAGGGACATAACATCTTTGCTGTCCTCTTCTCGGAGCACCTTAGCGAACACCTTCTCTGCCAACAGCCGGACATGTTCGTCCAAATCGGACATGTTCAACTTGGGGAATTGGCGAGGCATCTCGGCTGACAAAGAAAGAACAAATGTGAGCCTTCCTGGCTTTGTGGATGTCCTGAGTCCCCAGGGTAAGGAACAAGAGGCCCGTGACCTGGGGGCCTGGTCCTTGGTCAGCTGTGAATGTGGTGATGGATTCCCAGAGCAAGCCCAGCAGACCAGATTTCACAATTAGCTTAAGTAACTGGGTGTGAGGCGCACAGGGCAGCTCACATTTCATAAGCAGCGAGTGCTCAGAAGTCAAAGAACAAACTGACCACCAAGGCTCTTCCGTTTCTCCAACCTGGGGGGGGGTTTGGGCGGCCCCACCCTCCTAACTTACAAACTCAGGAGAGGGCTCAGAGCAACCCTCCTCTGAACTTGGAAGGTCCAATAGCACAAGCACACCCCCACCCAGCTCATCCTGCTTCTTCAAGAGGTAAGGTCCACCTCGGAGTTAACGGTGAGCTTTGGCCCAATGAAAGAACAGCAGAACCCCGAGAAGTCCAGGGCACCCTTCGTGCAAGCAATGAGGTTTTGTGCAGAAAAGACTCTGAAACCATGATCCTAAGGTCCCTCCCAACCTTCCAGAACTAAGGAACATGACACAACAAATACATTAAGGTCTTTGAATAGTAACATTTTTAGCTGGAAACTCACTGCCTCAAAAAAGCTCTCCCCATCCTTCTCTCTTTACATGGAAGGTTCCAGTCACCTGGTATCCCCCCTCCCTTCCTTCCTCTTTGCTGTCCTGACCACATATACCGAGTGAATATACCTTGTCACAGTCCAGACGCCTTCCAATGGAGTGGGGCCAGGCGGGGTGGGGTGGGGTAAGGTGGGGTGGGGATTCTACACCCACTTACTACCAGTTCCTTTAAGGCTATTTCAAGAGACAGTGGTTTTGTTGTTGGCTAGGGTAGGTGAAGGTGGGAAGGGCCTTGCTGCTGTCAAAGACAAGAGGCAATTACAAGGGCGGAGCTCATTAGACCATCTTAGATCAGTCATCTTAGGCCTCAAATTTTTTCTCATCTGTGGGATCAAAAGACAGGGTAAATGGTCTCTAAGGCCCTCTTGTTGCAAGTGGCATCATTTTCGGTGACAGAGATGGTTCCTGTACTGGAGGTTCAGTGTACTGGCTTCTCTGTGGTGTGTGGGGCCAATTCACAACACACACAGGAAGGAAAAAGCAGGTTGGTAATGGGTAGTCAGAGCCATGTCTGTTGCCTTGACTCTGAAATCAATTCCCTCCCTCCCCACACCCCAGGGATGTGCCTTTCTTGGGCTTCTCACTCTAAGGGAAACTCTAAGGTAAAGGCTGAGGAAAGGCCACCGCAGTGCCCAACTGAGTGGGTCCAGGGATCAGAGAGGGACAGACAGCACTCAGCCAGGAACAAGCAGAAGCCTGGTCCCCACCAGAGGAAGAAGAGCAAAGCTGGCTGTGTGGGAGGCTGAGCACTGTCAGAGCAAAGGCTCAGGAGGAAGGTAACAGGGGAGGGGGCCAGGACAGTACAGAGAACAAGGCTCAGAAGGTAAACGGGAACCGAGTGGGACCTGTCCCCAATACCCAGTGCACTGGTGCGGTACAGTATCATCATTTCTCAGTAGACACAGAGACCCAGACAAAGAGCAAGACTGTTGAACCATGCAAGCCTTCCTCAAACCACTAAGAAAATAATATGAACCAAGGAAACGGTGTGGAGATATTTATCTGCATTGTTTATACAAAGGCCTTTTAAATGTCAAAATTAGACACATACTT
Source organism: Rattus norvegicus (assembly GCF_021556685.1). NCBI lineage: Eukaryota > Metazoa > Chordata > Mammalia > Rodentia > Muridae > Rattus > Rattus norvegicus. Next base: position 177,831,930 of record NC_141534.1, on the reverse strand, counting down.
GAGAAAGGCTGCTAAGAAGCAAACAGTAGGGGGGATGGTGCAGCCACAGTTTTAAAATCATGTGACATAATAGCTAGTAAAGAAGTGATGCATGCTGGGCGGTGGTGGCACACGCCTTCAGTCGTAGTGCTCGGGAGGCAGAGACAGGCAGACCTCTGAGTTTGAGGCCAGCCTGGTCTTCAGAGAGAGAGTTCTAGGACAGCCAGGGCTACACTCAGAAAAACAGCTGTCTTGAAAAGGAAACAAACACAGAATTAACACACAAAGCTGTGCTGTGCTTTGATTATAAGGATATAAACAGGCATCCCCTATGGTCAAGGCCATGGGAGTGCTACATACTCAAGATGACCAGATGGCAGCTGGGCTTGTGTTTCTTAGGTTTTGGTTTTGTTTAAGACAGAATCTTGCTATGTAGCCCAAACTAACCTGATGTTCATTCTAGTCTAAGCTGGCCTTAAATTCATGTCAATCCTCCTGCCTCAGCTTCCTGAGTTCTAAGACTATAATAATACAAGCTGCTATACCCGCCTGGGATATCTTATTTTAATAATTAATGCTACTACAATTTCATTTTCTATTTTCATTCTGTTTTTTGAGACAGGGTCTCGCCGTGTAGCCTTGGCTGGCCTAGAGCTCACTCTGTAGACCATGCTGATTCTCAGAGATCTGCCTGCCTCTGCCTCCTAAGTACTGGATCAAAGGTGTGCACCACCATGCCTGGCTAATTTCATTTTAAAGACAGTAATATATAATAGAAATAAAATGGGTGGGCTTAAGACTTCATGAGAGGAGGTAAGTCAAACTTCTTCCTCCAGGGTTTGACTGTTGGACCCTCTCCTGCCTGACCCCCATAGAAAGATACCTGCTCAGAGGGCTTTGTATCACTGGGACCCTTTCTGCCTAACTCCTATCCTGCATGGAAGTCACCCCCTCCACCCGATACATGCATATAGCCTGAGCCAGACATACAACTCTGGATGCTCAGGAAGGGGCATTTGGGACAGCTCTTATTTCTGAGGCTTCCTACACCACAGCCCACCATCTCTGTCCCTGATACACTGTTTTATTAGTCAAGTCAACCAAACTTACTCTTCATAGTACATCTTCCCTACACACAGTCCTCCCCCTTTTCCCTTAGCTTGAACCTGCCTTCCTCCAACTGGGTCCCAAGAGAAGCTGATGCTTGCTCCTGGTTAAGCAGAGACAGAGAAACGTTGAAGACACCACATCCCCCCCCCCCAGGCTCACAAGAGACTCCAGGATCACAGAACAGTGCTTCCCAGGACGACCCTTTCCTTTTTCTCTTTTAAATTTTTATCAGTGTAAATTCATTGTATGAAATAACAGGTTTTATTATGTCATTTTCATACATGTACATGATGTACTTTAGTCATCTCTCTCACACACACACACATACTCTTTCTCACACACACACATACATACACTGTCTCTCTCTCACACACACACACACATACACACACACATACACACACATACTCTTTCTCTCTCTCACACACACACATACTCTTTCTCACACACACACATACACACATACACACACTGTCTCTCTCTCTCTCTCTCTCTCACACACACACACACACACACACACACACACACATACACACACGCTGTCTCTTCCCTCCTACCCCACAACTCCCATAACTTTTCAAAACTTGTAAAAACCAGCCAAAGATTACAACGAGTTTCCCACCCAACTGGTAACAACTTGACAACTTTCCAGGCTTTCCTGTGGCCCCAGTCAGGCAAATGGACCTCAGTGGGCCTCGAACACTGCAGCACCTCTGCTGCCTTCTGGCCATCCTACACAGACACTCTGCCATGGCTCCCCTCTCAAGCCACCAGCACCTGCCAGGCCATTCTTGCCAGGAAAAGCCTGATGCCAAGGGGAGTTCAGTTCCAGCTGCCCCATCTTGCCTGGCTTTCAACCATTTGCCAGTGGAAGCCAGCAGACCTATACGGCTTAACTGTGAACTGGCCAGCAGTCAGTCAGCTAACAATAACAGCTTATCTTGCTGCACACAACACCCTCTTGTGAGCGCAAACAAATTGTCCCAGAGTTAGAAAGGGCTAAAATGCCACCAATTTCAACGAGCAGCAACTTTCCCATCACTGCCTCCTCCAGAAGGGAAGCCTCCAAAAGCTGCCTTACACTAACAAACCTGTCCCTCCTCCTGCCAGAGCCTCCTTGCAGAACCCATGGCGTAGATCTGAGCCTGGCGTCTCCATAAATGATCCTGAGGGTGCCACACAGACACAGACGTGCTGCCAGGAGCGAGAGAGAGCAGGAGCAGCTAGCTGAGTCCTGCCTACCGCCGCTGCTGGGGTGGGAGGTCTCTGCTTTGCATATCTGTGAGCAGGAAAAGTCGGGGCTGGAAACTCTCCTGCGAATACGAAATGCAAGTGGAAAATTTCCAAAAAGCCCTAAAGGCCTCAGGTACTGCCAGTTATCCAAGGCAAAATGGATGTAGGATCCTGAACACCAAGTCCTGGCCCCGCTCCCAGCCTTCACCAGAAGAAATGAAAGCAGCCAGTACCGCTGCCCTCCTGGGCAACCACACAAGATAAGCTGCCCTTCCTCCAACACCCAGGCTCCTCTGAAAGCTGAGGAGCGATGGTGATAGCATCAGTTTGGCTGCTTCTGGTATGAACCCCACTTTAGGATTGATGGGACAATAGGTCTCACTCATCAAGGGGGTTCATCTACAGTAGGGTCTGCTCTGCACCTTCTTGGAAGCCCCCTCATGCAAAACAACTCTCCTGAAGGCACCCCACAAGTCAACAAGGAACCCAGAGCCCGGCACTACCTCCTCCTTCCCCTCCCCCTCAAAAAGAGGAAAGGACTATAAAGTGCTTCCTCCTTGTCTAGGAAGGAACAGAGCCCAGAATGCGTGAGAGCCTCAGCATAGAGGCAGGCAGCCCAAGGGCAGGGAACCGAGATGAAAAGCCTTTCCCTGCTTTCCCTTTCTTCCCTAAAAGAAGTGTGATGGTGCACTAGCCCAGAACTGAGGTTGAGCCTGCTGTTCCAAAACAGCTAGGCCTACACAGAGAAACCTGGTCTCAGAAGAAATAAAAATGAAGATGAAGAGCCTCTCTCTCTCTCTCTCTCTCTCTCTCTCTCTCTCTCTCTCTCTCACACACACACACACACACACACACACACACACACACTTATCTGACTGCACACAAGTGAACACAAACCATACTCACAGACAGGACAGAAGCACCCCACACCTGGCCCACCCAAGCTCACCCCTGCCATCCCCTTCTTACCACACTACTCACAGTAACTTCCCAAAGCACACTCTGGATTCTATCACTGTGCTTTCTGAAGCAGGCACCAGAGGACAACACAGACACAAAGTTCAGTCCGTTAGGATAATGGGGAGATTCTGGGGAGACACAAAGTCTTCCAGTGGCTTCAACAAACTGTGTGGCTCGAGGAAATTCCCCTGAGTGAGATGGCTATTTCTATGGTGCTGTTGAAATCCTGGGGAGAGGAGTCCAGAAAGAACAGGTCACTTGTTTACCAGGAGGCTAGCTGTAGCCCTGTCTTGGACCTGAGTCACCTCCTCATGCCCAATTGAGAGGTTGTGCCTTGCTGTGCCCACACTGCAACTCCTGTGAGCCCAGAGCAGGATTACAGGGCTGACACGTGACCCACTGCTGGGCTTCGGCAACCCCGAGATTACAGTCCACCTGTCCACACAACTGTCTCATGAACACTACAGTCGGCAGGCTTCACACAACCTGGAAGAAGGGCAATGTATTCATTAAATAATTCAAAATGCTTATGGCATGGGGGAAGGGAAAGCCAAGATCTTAGAATTGTTCTGTCAAGGGGCAGAAGAAATGGCTCAGTGGTCAAGAGTGCTTCTTGCTCTTCCAGAGGACCTGAGTTCACCCCCAGCATGTATATCAAGAAACCACTTAAAACTGTAACTCCAACATCCTTCCGACATCCTTTCTGGCCTTTAGAATCAGAATCATACGCACACACACACACACACACACACACACACACACACACACACACACACAGAGAGAGAGAGAGAGAGAGAGAGAGAGAGAGACAGAGACAGAGAAAGAGACAGAGACAGTGACAGAGACAGAGAGACAGAGAAAGACAGAGACAGTGACAGAGACACACAGAGAAACATACAAACTTGTTCTGTCAAAAGTAGAACAAATCATCCTCACTCCTGGCCTTGTGGAAACAGGTTGGTATATGGGGGAAGTGGTCAGAGCATCCTGGACCATGGCTCTAAGTCCAACACACTCAGGCGATTTTATTCTCCAACTTTAATGGGATTCTAGACAGTCTTGGTCTAAACAAAGTACAGTCTGTAGTCTCCAAAAGGGAAGATTTGAAAACACTGTTTTCTCTTATAGGGATTTCCACACATTTCCTACCAACATAGTCATGTGAGAAGTCCTGCAGTAAAGAAAGCTGCTTAGCACACTTCACTGGCAATCCCATCATGGGAAAAAACACCTATTAATATCCCGTGGCATCAGAACTGGGAAACGCCTTCCACTTGGTTTGCACTTCCCAATCTAGAGAAAGCTGCCATCAGAGGCCAAAGGTGTGAGGCCAACTCCACCAGGTCTAGACAGAGCACTGAGGCAGCTCTGCTCTGATGACAGGAACAATGGCCAAGGGTCCTGTAGAGCTAAGAGAACAGGGACAGCTCTGCCTCAGGAAACCAGTGATACTCAGGACCTCATGGTCTATCTTGAGGCTTGCATAGTGCTGTTCCCTATGGCCCACATGCCTCACTGGACTGAGAGGTGCTCCTCCCATGCTCAAAGCCTCAGATCTGTGGGGTGTGTGTGTGTGTGTGTGTGTGTGTGTGTGTGTGTTTTACAAGTGTGCGTGTACACTCGGTTGAACATGTGGAGGACAGAGGTTGATACCAGTTCCCTCAGCTGCTCTCCACCTTATCCTTCTAAGGCAACGTCTCTTTACTGAGCTGGTCACTCACTGTTCAGCTAGCCTGACCAGGAGGCCCCTGGATCAGTCTGTCTTGTCCACCTAGTGCTGGGGTTACAGGTGAACAATGACACACCCACTTTCTGCGTGGCTTCTAGGACTCTGAACTCTGGTCTTCGAGCTTGAGCAGTGAGCACTTACCAGCTTCCTCATATCCTTCCCAACCCCTCCTGAGTGGATCTCAGGATGACCTATGAAAGACCCAAGGCTGAATCTCCTACTCCAGAGACCAGGGTGCATTCATTTTTATCACTTAATTGTCCCTGAGTGGCATCAAAAGCTGGAATCAAATTATGTCTCATCATGAAACACACCACTCTGTTGTCTAGAGGGGCCCATTTCCTTCTCATTTCTCAGATGTGTGGGACAAGAGTTGGGCACCTGGTAAATATCACTTCCACACACATCACCTACCTCATCTGCGATTATATCTCAGTGCTAAGTACTCAGTACACACACACACACACACACACACACACACACAGAGAGAGAGAGAGAGAGAGAGAGAGAGAGAGAGAGAGAGAGAGAATAGATGCTTCCATAAGACAACAGATGAGTGAATGCTCTAAGCAGAGGTCATCTCCCTGTGGTGATCTCAAGAGTCAGCTGTGTGTATGGTTAAGAGCAAGGACTCTAGCCAGATGACCTGGCTTTGAATTCTGTTCCACTGCCTATTTATATGGCCTTGGGCAGATGATGAGACTTTCTGTGGCCTTTTATTCCCTGTAAAAGAGGAGGAATGAAAATCACACTGCCATGAGATCCATGATTACTCAGGCAGCACATGAGAGTTGTTCAGACTCCTCCCTAGCTCAGCATAGTCCTTCGTAGGTGTTATCTGTCAGCATCCCTGTCTTCTTCATCATCCTGACATCAGATACAGAGAGTCAGCCCAGTGGGGAAAAGGAACGTCAGGTTTCATACAGACACTGACTCCTTTTATTTGACATTTTCCAAACACCATGGTGGAGCTGGTACTCTCCCAAGTTCCTACCTGGGACAGGGAGACAGAAACCATATTTACATGTGAGGCTGGCTCAGGAGGGGGAGAAGTCATCTCCTCTCTCAATGCTACTTCTCAGTGACTGTGCGCGTCCTGGATTCTACCCGTCAGCCTGTGCCCTCACCAGCTCCTCACACAGTGTATTAAAAGACTAGGCCATTGTGTCTTCTAGAACTGAAGTCAGCACATGGAGGAAATGGGAGGTAATATACTTGGGCAGCAGAACCAGGCCACTGAACTGCTTTGGGAGAGAAAAGTATATCCCAACCTAATTCTAAGCCTACATTCCACTTGCCCAAGATACTGCCAAGATCTGGGATTGACTCAGAGGCCAGCTGAAGAGGGACTCAGCAAAAGTTAGAACAGGAAAAGCAAACCTCTTAGCTCAAAGAACATGATGCTGGTGCGAGCCAATCCACCTGTCTCCAGGATTTCGGGTCTGAGCCTGGGCTAAGGATAGATAGGCCTGAAAAATCAACCTCACACCAACCCACCTTAGAGGGCAGGGTACTGCCAGCCTCTTCAGAGCAAGCCAAGTCTTTCCAAGTTGAAACCGGGACAGGTCGATTCACCCAACCTGCAGTCAACACTATCCCGGAGGTGGTGGCGATGATGGAGTCTGAGCAGGCAGAGGCTCTGTCAGCCTGGCTCAGAGGCTCCACCTCCGCGACCAGCATTGACTCTTTGTATCCAGGAGAAGCACCTCTTCCCAGAGGGTTCTGACTCAGCCCACAGCTGCTCAGGACCATGCCGGGCCTACTGCTGTCAGCTTTACTCAGTAACTTTCCCGATTTCTCACAAGCTTCCAGCCACATATAGTTTGGGGACACTCCAGTTAGACAACATCTACTACGGGGCCTCTCAATCTTGCATCACAGGCCTCTGCCAGCCTAGACCAGCCATTAGCAGATCTGCTCTCAAAGCAGCTGCAGGAAGTTCAAGGGCGGAACCAACCTACTAGAGCACAAGGCTGTACTCCTCCCAGTGACAGCAGAGGTAAGAAAGGGGGCTTCAAACGGACTCGTTATCCCGTCCATACCTCTGCCTCCACGTAGAAGTTCACCCCAGCCCAACACATCCTACGAGGCTCCGACACCTAGAAACTTGTCCAGGAGCTCAAAAGCCAGCACGCCCAGGTTCCTTTAATTTCCCTAAATCTTGAGAATCTCCTCTAAGCCAGGAACCAGAGATGCTGCAGGCTGACCAGAGGCCTCTGGAGCCCAGGCCACCGCTGGGTAGGTAAAGGCATCACGGGACCGGGAACAGGATCTAGGGGTGCGAGCTGCGGAGGTTCGGGTCTCTGAGCACAGAGGGGACTGGACGCAGGGCGCCGGCCCAAGGTCAGCGGTGCAGCATGGTGCGCACTCACCAGGTTCGGAGGGCAGGGCCATGGGTGGGGGGGCGGCTGCCGGGCTGGAGCGCAGGTGCGGCGCCGGGCAGGGCGCACTGGGCAGCGGCAGCAGCGCACTGGCGCCTGCGCGGCCCGGTACCCGAAGCTGGACCGGACCAGGCCGCTCTCGCAGCCCGTGCCCGCCCCGCAGGAGCCCGCGGATGGTGGGGACCGAGCTGAGCGCTGTGCGGCAGGGCCGAGTGGCCGGGCAGAGAGCCTGCGCAGCGGAATCGCGCACTACCTGGAAGACCCGCAGTTACCCGAGGCGCTGGGCCGAGCTGCCAGCAGGAAACCTAAGCACCCGGGCGCGGTGGCCTCCCTGTCCTCGGCCGGAAGCGAGCCCGGCTCCAACCCGGCTCCGCGGGGCCGCGACACAGTCTGGGGTCAGATGCCAGCAGGGGTACCCGCTCTGAGCCTCCTTACCAGCAACCCAGCTGCAAAGCCGCCGCGCCCCAAGGTGTTTGCTCACCTCCTCCTCCCCTTCCCACCAGTACTTTCCCCAAAACGAGATTCTAGAGGCTTGATCCCCTCCAGGACACTTACTCTTGGTAGCTAAACCGACCAGCAAGCGTTGGTGTTCTCCAGGTGTTGAACTGGTCCCTTGAATCACCTTCCCGCCCCTCCCAACACACACGGGCGCGCGCATGTACACACACACACACACACACACACACACACACACACACACACACACACACACACACACACACACACACACACACACACACACACTCCCTTGTTCACCAGTCTTCTGCGGTCTGGTTTCTATGCCAGCCCCTCAAAGTCCGGAATGACCTCTGAGTTGCCAAGGCCAGCGAGAGCTTTCTGTGCACCCTTGCTCACCTCTTCCCAGCACTGCAGCTGACCACGCCTTCCTTCCTGGAACACAGCTCCCAAAGTTAGCACCGGGGTGCCTGCCATGGCGTGTTTCCACAAACTTGGGTGACCGGTTTCTTAGCTTCTATGGCCTGGGTTTCCATTATGCTGCTCCTGCTCCTAGGAGTCTCAGGATGCCAGCTCCCTGGGTCATTTCTGGAGCTAACTCAGAGAAGCCAGGCCATCCAGGTGGTTTTAATAGCCTCCTGCCTGCTGGTAGCTATTAAACTCCGTCTAAGGCCCAGAATACTCTAGAGCAGCAGGTGCATCTCAACCAGAGTCCTAGGCCCAACTCCTAAATTGCCTGCCTGTGTTTCTACCAGTCTTGACCAGTGACCTCACCCATGCGCCCGCACTTTAAGCCAGGTCCATGGAGCCACCTTTGACTTGTGTATCTTTCACGGAGTTATTGCTACTATGCGTCATCACTCACTTCACAACTGTTCCAAGGTTAAGCGCCAACTTTTATTCTTCTACTTCGTAGCCTGGCACTTGCAATCTACATATTTATAAATGATACACACATGACTGCTAATCTATATTACACAGCACACTTAAAATGCTGAAAATGTGATAAAGATGAACCAATAATTTAAAAAAATAAAATAAGGGGCTGGGGATTTAGCTCAGTGGTAGAGTGCTTACCTAGGAAGCACAAGGCCCTGGGTTCGGTCCCCAGCTCCGAAAAAAAAGAACCAAAAAATAAAAAAAAATAAAAAAATAAGACAGGATCTCACTATGCAGTCCTGGCTGACCTGGAATTTGCGATATAGACCTTCCTTCTACCTCCAGAGTGCTGGATTAAAGACATATGCCATCAACCCAGAAAATTGTTTTCTTTTTAATGAACAGTATGCTGCATCTTTTTTCTTTTTGCTTTAAAGTTGCCCATGATCTGCTTGGTGAAAGAAATGTGATTGCACTCATTTGCTGGGCCAGGCTTGGTGGTGCATGCCTTTAATCCCAGAATTCAGGAGGCAGAGGTACGCAGCTAGCTTTGAGTTCAAGGCCAGCCTGGTCTACAAAGCAAGTTCAGGACAGCCAGGGCTCTGTTACAGAGAAACCCTGTCTCAGAAAAACAAATACAAACAAAACAAAACAAAAAGCTAGCTAGTTTGCAGAACCTTAGTTTTTTGGGTTTTTTTAAGATTTATTTATTTTATGTGCATGTATGTTTTGCTCCTGTGTATGTCTGTGAATACCTGTGTGTCTGGTGCATGAGGAGGTCAAAAGAGGGCATCGAATCCCCTGCAGCTGGAATCATGGGTGTTCTAAGCCACTGTGCAGGTGCTGGGAATAGAACTTGGATCTTCTGTAAGAACAAGTGCTCTTGACTGCAGAGCCATCTCTCCAGGACCCTGGCTGTTATTTGTTTCCTAAGAAGATAGATATACAAAGATAAACAGAATTCTGTCTTTGCACTTATTAAATTATAATTCTGCTCAAATAGCATCTCCCAATTTTGTAAATGTGAAGAGCCACAGGAAAATGATTTTGTCCATGAAATCAATGTTCTGAGTATCAACTATTCTTGCAACTATTTTTAATATATAGGATATTTTAAAAATTGAGATAGTGGGGGTTGGGGATTTGGCTCAGTGGTGGAGCGCTTACCTAGGAAGCGCAGGGTCCTGGGTTCGGTCCCCAGCCCCGGGGAAAAAAAAAAAAAGAAAAAAAAAAGAAAAAAAAAAGAAAAATTGAGATAGTGAATCTATAAGATTATTAAAAAAAAAAAAAAAGAGGAGTCCAGGAGAGGATCCAGCATTGATAGTGTAGCAGAAATCAGAGACCTTGCACCAGACCAATGTTTCATTGCAATGAAGATTTGCAAGTAAAGATGGGTGGGCAAAAGGGTATAGTGTGGTACCCACTGTGACACATCACAGCTTCCACAGTGAGATGTTTTCTTTTTGTTTGGTTGGTTTGGTTTGTATTCTTTGAGGGGAGTGCAAGGGCAGAGGGCAGATATGGAGGGATGGGGAAATGAGTGGGGTCAGGGTGCATGGTGTGAAATCCACAAAGAATTGATAAAAGCTTTGTGCTTTTTAAAAGTATGCTTTTGGAGCACACTTTCCGCCAGCTCCAGCTTCAGTGAGGACTGTGTCTCAAAAACGAAGGTGGGAACAATTGAGCAAGACACCAGACAACCTCTGGCTTTGACACATACATGCAGATTGTGACAAAGAGGGGGAGTTGACACATTTCATTTTGCCTTTGTACTCACATAACAGGACCCGTCCAAATGCTACTTTCTAAAGTAACCTCTGTCATACGGTTCATTTATTATAACATCTCCTTTAAAAAATACCCCCTTTACTTGAAAGATGATGATGGGTGTGTGTGTGTGTGTGTGTGTGTGTGTGTGTGTGTGTGTGTGTGTGTCCCTTCTGCATAACACACCTGTAACAGTCATTGTCAGCAGAGGTCAGCAAATTTAGGATCGTTTCCCCTTTGTGTTAACAAGACACATCTCTAAATTCCATAGCTACCAAGTTCTTGGCCCCGAGATGGTCAGTGAACTTCTGAGCAATAGCCAAGACTTCCCGTGTTCCCTCAGCTATAAAGTGCTGTGAAGCTCCCACCATGTTTTAAGGGTGTTTCTTAATCATGTTACTGACATGCTGTGTCATCGTTCATGTCCCATGTCCCCCCCCCCCTTCCACTTTATTGTGGCAGAGAAGGGTGAGTGATGGATCCCAAGAACCCAGACAGGGTTGTACTGGTAGCCCTCACCATGGGCTAAGTTGTCCATTGTTGTGAACACATCCTTATTATAGTAGAGAGGACTTCGCAAATGTTAGCGTCAGGAAGCTTGGCATCTTCTGGGCAATCAGGATCTCTCGACAATTGTGCACTGCCCTGGAGTTGCCCTAGAAGGGCCCTTCCGACAGAAAGGCACGGAAGGAACAGGAGCTCAGGATTCCTTGACTCTCACATCTGAACTATTCCCCATGATAGATTCGTGGAATGGAGGTGTCACTCCCTTTAGTTTTATCCCCATGGATGACCCTACCAGGCTCCAGTGGATATCCTCAACCCAATGGGCATGCAGATGCCCTTGTAAACTAAATGCAGCACAGAACAAAATCAAGTCATGAATCTGAAAAATAGGGAGTAGGATCAGGGAGGGTGATAAGGGTGGGGTCAACAGGGAAAAAAAGGGTAGTGTGCTCCTTAGTTTTTGTCAACCTGACAGAAACTTAGAAAGAGGAACTTATTATTCCTCCATAAGATTGGCCTGTAAGAGGCTGCCCCACATGTGGCCCATACATATACAGCCACCAAACTAGATAAGATGGATGAAGCAAAGAAGTACAGGCTGACAGGAACCAGGTGTAGATCTCTCCTGAGAGACACAGCCAGAATATAGCAAATACATAGGCGAATGCCAGCAGCAAACCACTGAACTGAGAACGGGACCCCCATTGAAGGACTCAGAGAAAGGACTGAAAGAGCTTGAAGGGGCTCGAGACCCCATATGAACAACAATGCCAAGCAACCAGAGCTTCCAGGGACTAAGCCACTACCTAAAGACTATACATGGACTGACCCTGGACTCTGACCTCATAAGTAGCAATGAATATCCTAGTAAGAGCACCAGTGGAAGGGGAAGCCCTGGGTCCTGCTAAGACTGAACCCCCAGTGAACGTGATTGTTGGGGGGAAGGCAGTAATGGGGGGAGGGTGGGAGGGGAACAATCATGTAGAAGGGGAGGGGGAGGGGTTAGGGGGATGTTGGCCTGGAAACCGGAAAAGGTAATAACAATTAGAATGTAAATAAATACCCAATTTAATAAAGATGGAGAAAAAAAAAAGATTGGCCTGTGAACAAGTCTAGGGCTCATTTTCTTCTTGATTAATGATTGATGGGTGAGCCTTACCCACTATGGGTGGTGCCACCCCTGGGCTGGTCATCCTGGGTGCTCTAAGAAACCAGGCTGAGCAACTCATAAGAAGTAATCTGATAAGCAGCATTCCCTGTAGCCTGTACACTCAGCTCCTGCCCTGCCCTGACCTGACCAGATGATGAACTACACAATGTTAACCCTTTCCTACCTAAGCTGCTTTTGGACCTGGCTTTTTACCATCCCAACAGAAACCCTAACTAAAACACATGGCGAAAAACAACATGAAATATGTTAGCAACTTACACCTGAGCCTACACCCAGCCTGCACAACATATCATCATGTATTCCAAATTTCTTTATTTGAGTTTTCCACTGTGTTTTTCATGTGTGTTTCTTTCTTTCTTTCTTTCTTTTTTTTTTTTTTTTTTTTTTTGAGGACCGAACCCAGTGCCTTGTGCTTGCTAGGCAAGCGCTCTACCACTGAGCTAAATCCCCAACCCCTTCATGTGTGTTTCAATATAATGCCCTTTATATGCAACTGTCTTCTCTCTGGGCCAATGCAGTCACTTTAGCCATGGCAAACAGAGTGGCTGTTTTCTCGAACAAAGTCACCTGACATCTTGCCCTCTATTCTTAAGTAAGAGCCTCAAAGAAGGTTCCCATGGCCAAGGACAGGGCACCATGGTAGAATGTGTGTCTAATCTACACAAGGCCTGAATCCCGGGGGCTGGGGAGGTAGAGGGAGAAGGAAGAACACGCCAGGCATCTGCTAGGAACTTCTTAGCTCGGTCATTTTTCTGAGTCTGCTGTTTGCATTATTATCTGTCTCGAGGCCTTTGCAGGGACGTTTTCAAACCACTCACCCTTTTATGAGAACAGCTTCAGCAGAATCCACTGCCTGGGAAAGTCATTTGGAAGACCTCCTCCTATACTGAATAGCATCTGGACAGGGCTCCCAAGCTCTCTTCCCTTCCTGCCTATGTACAGTGGGCACCAGACTGTGGGCTGAATAGGAATGCCTATGTGGGTCTACTTAGTAAATTGGCATGAGAAATTTACAGACAATAAATATGTACATAGTTCCCATTTTCCCTCTATTTTGGTGGATTGTTCTGCAGACCCCATTTTAAAGACCACTGACTTACTCTTCCCCTTTCTTTCATTGTCTCAGTGAACACTACCTGGACAGTCTCTGCCAATATAGCCACCTCCCCCAGACACCTGTCCCCCTACCTGCCCCAGCAGCAGCCCAAGGGAAGACACCCTGCCGCCCTGGCTCCTCTCCTCCAATGAACTGCTCACTCACTGACCCCTTTTGACATCTTAAAGGGCACATGAAGCCAGAGACATGAACCTCCAACAGAAGGAGCTTCTGATACAGCTTGCTGAAGCCATTTTAGATGCTAAGAGCTACTCACTTAACCACACCCCTCTGGACAGTCGCCATGCCAAAAACCGTACAGATTCAGGATGGGTGTGGCACTTTCCACATACCTAGTTTCTCTGCTTCCTCTCACAGGAAGCAGACTCCTGTGCCAGGAGGCAAACCGCACACCCAGAGCCCAAAGGAGGCTGCAGGGAAAGGGCTCTGCTCTTTAAATGTACCTGGCCAGTTTCTGTCAGTTCTCAGCCAGGACAGCCTGGGGCTGGTTCTAATTGGAATGAATGGCTTGAAATCATGGCATATGGTCTGACAATGGGGAAGAGACAGGACCACAGAAATACACAGTGTTTGAAGGGAAAAGCGCCCGGGGCAGTGGTGTTGGCTCCTGCCATAGAAGGACATCACAGCTCACCCAGATGCTGTGGTGTGGCAAGGCGCAAGCTTTTCTCCACACCCACACACTTCAGCTGTAGACTGATTCCTTCTGAGGACTTCAACTGCATGGAGAAAAGCTGGCATCTGACTGGCAGAGGGCAGAACAATCCCCTCACTCTATAAAGAGCCAGTTCCTGCTTTGTGAGATGGGGTCTATCAAGAGGACAGAAAATCTAAGCACTTTAGACAGTAGTGTGGAGAGCCCGACCTGGTCGCAAAGCACCAATTCTTGGGGTTTTGACAGGGAATGGAGAGGGGTTCACTGGTATCACATGAGACCAGGACTGAGAGAAGAAGAGGACTCTGTTTGGTCTCTTGGGGATGAAGATATTTGAGCTTAGGTCCCTCATTTCTCTCCAGATTGTACTGACTGACGGAGGTTAGTGGCTGGGGATTTGAACTCACAGCCTGTGCTTCTCCTTGATCTGAGAGCATAGTTGGTGATGATGCTCTTTGGAAAATGTGCCTAACAATCATGGCTTCTTCCATTAAATGGCATCTTATTGAATTGGGGGCCCTTTCCCCTTCCAAGAATGGCCTGTTATCACTGAGTTCCTCGAAGACTCAATCCAGAATCAAACTAGGTGACACAAAGAATTGGATTCTGGCAAGTTGGTTGGCTTTTCATAGACAGGAAACACAACCTCAAACATCCCTGCTTATTTAGCCCTTTCTCAAAACTGCCCTGAATCATCAGTCCTCAGTCTTCATCATCTCTTGCCTTGTGGTTGAAAAGCTGGGATTCTAATTCTAATGTGGTTCCTTATAATGTTTGGAAACAGGGAGAGGGAGGTGTACAGAATTCAAACAAGGCTAAGACCTTTGCTTAGAGACGTGCTCGCCATGTTGATCAGGCTAGACACCACAGCACACCACACATAGACATATTTCTATTAGGCCATACCCATCCCCCGCATTCCTCCTAACACTCCCAACCCTGGGCCATCCTCTTTCCTATGCTACTTGGCTGGGAACTGTGTATCCAGCCATTCAGCAAATAACTAGACGAAGGCTGAGTGGAAACAGAGGTGTGTCAGTGTCCTGTCATTCGGCATTTGCATCTCATTTGTGTGCCAGGCTCCAGAAGGCTCTCAGTCCCCCTTGTACCGTCAACACCCAAGACACCCATAACACTGAGCTTTCTACCAAGGACATCTGGACAAGCATGTGACTCAAGCTCCTGAACCTTCGGGAATGAGGGTATAGCCTGAGGAAATAGAACACCTGTGGGAAGAACAGTCAGCTAAAGAATTTGATGTGGCCAGACAGTGGCACATGCTTTCTACCCAGCACTCAAGAGGCAGAGGCAAGTGTGTCTCTGAGTTCGAAGCCAGCCTATTCTATAGAGTGAGTTCCAGGACAGCCAGGCCTATTACACAGAGAAATTCTGTCTCAAAAACAAACAAATGAATGAACAAACAAACAGAATTTGATGTGGTTGGGAATAGGGCAGAAAGATTTTAAGAGCCAGAACCAGGGTCCTCTGTACATGACAGGATCCTTGTGACTTACACACTCAGTGCAGCTGTGGTCACCTGCATATGACCCAGCCTGCCAACACTTCAGCATGAAGGAGGGAGGGGCTCACTAGCTCTGACCCCTTCCTTAGCTGCTATTGAAAGCTGAAGGCTGCAGGGGGAGAGCCAGTCTTCTTTAAGACTGTGGACCCTAGATGGTTGGCTGTGCACAAGTAGACGGCTCCAAACCCAGCACAAACTGAACCCAATAGTTATTTTAATAGGGGAGGGGCATGAGTGGGAGAGTTGGAGACAGATCTAGAAGGAGTTGGGTGGAAGAGTGGGGGTGAACAGGACCAAAATACATTGTATGTGTGTATGAAATTCCCAAATGACTAATAAAGTATTCTACAGGTTAAAAAAGGAATTTGAAGTGAAAAGGGCTAAAGATGTTGGTAGAGTGCCTGTTAGCATGCACATGGCCCTGAGTTTGACCCAGTGTTGATTAACCCAGGTGCAGGGTCACATTCTTCTAATCCCCCCGTTTGAGAGGTGCTGCCGAGTTACATGTGTAAAATGGTTAAAAATGGCAAACTTACCTTAGATATGCTTTTATATAATAAAAAATTATGAAAGAAAATTAGCTTCACATCCTTTTATGACTCATGTGTCATTCTGTCTGAAAAAAAAAAAACAAAAAACAAAAACACAAATACAAAGAACATAAAAGCCAAAAGCTTGAAAAGAAACTCCAATGTTACTTCAGAATTCCACTACTTCTTTGAATTGTTAAGCATGTACGGGGAAGATGGCTGCTTCCCATAACCCTTCAGGGCAGGGATGCAAGGCTGGCAGAGTCACAGTCTGAACAGGCCAGGCCAGGGAAGAGGAAGGCAGAGTCAGGGAAAGAGCACACATCAAGAATGAAGACCCAAGTGTCTCTGTGACACAGGCTTGGATCCTCAGACCCCAGAGGGTACTGGAAAAACCCTAACAGCTCACGGTAAACAACAGGGTCCATAACTCCCGCTTCTCTAACAGATGGGTCCTTTGGACAGAGAAGTAAATACATGAGGATTCATTGGCATCTGTCACCTGTCAACTGCTCCCAAAAGAGGAGCCCAACCTCAACCATTTGCAAATTTCCTGTCCCCCTTAAACTGCAGATAATTCTTGCTCAACCCTGCTCAAGTCCCCCTCACCTCTGACAAAATAAAAAGCCTGCCTGCCTTCCTGCCTTCCTGCCTTTCTTCCTTCTTTCCTTCCTTCCTTCCTTCCTTCCTTCCTTCCTTCCTTCCTTCCTTCCTTCCTTCTTTCCTTCCTTCCTTCCTTCCTTCTTTTCTTTCTTTCTTTTTCTTGAGACAAGGTCTTTATTGGTAGCCCTGGCTGTCCTGGATCTCTACGTAGACCAAGCTGGCCTTGAACTCAGAGATCCACCTGCTTCTGCCTCCAGAGTATTAAAGGACTGCGCCACCATGCCCAACTCACGTCCTTTCTAAATAAATGCAGTGTGTCAACAATTTAGTATTTCACAATAAGCTTTGGCAGCTAGCTTCAGTTGTTAGTAACAGACCTGCAATAATGGCCTAAACAAGAAAAGAAAAGCTTCTTTTATTAGTTAAGAGTTGAAACTGCCTACCACTCCACAAACCCCCAGGCTTCTTCTAGCCCATTGCTCTGCTCAACCGCATAGCAAACAGAAGTTTTTCTTCTGGAAATGTCAACAGGGGAACCTTTAGCCATTGCAGCTGTGTTCCATGGAGCAAGAAGAAAGGAGGGGTAGAGATTTGGAGGCAGATAGCATGGACCGTGTGTGTGTGTGTGTGTGTGTGTGTGTGTGTGAATAGAAGCTGGTGCCAATGCCTGATCCCTTCCTCACTGTCTCTCCACCTATTTTTGTTGTTGTTGTTTTGTTTTGTTTTGTTTTGTTTTGTTTTGTTTTGTTTTGTTTTGTGAGACTCCCAGAGCTCACCAATTTGACTGGACTGGCTTGACAGAAACTCCAAGGATTCTCCTGTCTCCAAATCCCCAGTTAACAGGAACATAGTGAGTTCTGTGTTTGGCTTTTCACATATGCCCTGGCAGATCAAACTCACACCCATATGCTTGAATGGACAGTGCTTTACTGATGGAGCAGTGTCCCCAGCTCCAGACCAAATGTCACTACTCACTACTCTGTGAACCAGTGGCATTTGTGTTTCTTTTCTCATGAATAACTCCACCAAGGCATTTTCCTTCCCAAATATGACTGCCATTGAGTTCCAAGGCTCGTTCGGTTGCATCAGGCCTGGAGTCTCACACTGAAGAAGGCAGAGACGGAGATCAACCCAGTGCAGTTTAGCTGTCTTCGGACCTCCCAGCTCCTCCCAGCAGACCTGAGTGCCATCATGTCTGCAGAGTTGCAGAAGCCACCATAAGATCCAAAGTCAAGTGAAACCATTTGGCAGCTTCAAGGACATCAAAGGGAGCTGAGTGTCTCTCTCATGGTTCGAAGGCAAGATCTGAATTGATCAAAGCCCTCTCTACACTTCCTCATGAAGCTCTGAGGTATGGAGGGACCATAGTGGCATCACCATTCCCTTCCACTATGGCTATGGTAGAAGGATTCGAGTCCCACAGTCCTTGCTATCAGACACTATGCTTCATCCCCTCTTACTGAGGAGGCCCGTCTAACCCAACACTTGGAAAGGTCCTCAAACACATGATCATCTGGGAGACATTTACAGAGCACTCAGCTCGTGTCTGCCACTAGAACCTAAAGGAGCAAGGGAGAGTGTGTAGACCTTGCCTTCGTAATGGTTTTCAGCTAATGATTGAGACACGTCATTCATAAACAGTCACTCCAAACCATGACAGGGAGAGAGCCATGAACAAACATACAAGAGCATAGCCTCAGGCAGGAGAAGTTCACACGCAAGGGCCCTGAGACAAGGCATGCACACATCACGAAGTCGAATTTCCTTTCTCTCAGGTGTTTGTGATGATTGGACATTCTGTTGTGCCCCCGATGTCGGAGCTGGGTTTTGATGCGTGTGGATTTCTTGCTTTGTTAAGAGGAAGTACTACAGAGCCTGGGTAAGCAAGCCCTCATTTAGTGCTCCAAGGCAGCGCCGTTCCGAAATCAATGTTTCCATACCCTGTCACCCCTCCAGCATTCATTAGATCTCTCACAAACCTGTTTTTAAATTCCTCTTGCCCACTCTCCCCAGGGTCCCTGGTATTTTCTGTGTGTTTCCAGCTCCTTCTGACCAAAGCATTCCTTCCATGTTCGCAGTCACTGAAGTCAGTGTGGGAAGCCCTCAGGCCCAGAGCTGTTTGTACACACTTCAGTGCTTCCATTGTGGTAATAGAGATGTCACTTATAAAAGTGCTCCCGGGTCAGATACACCCCTGCTACAATTGCCTGTGTTCTCCCCGAACCTGACTTCTGTTAGCCCTTCTCCAGAGAGTAAATGCCATAGATCTAGCTGGGGTGACTGGCCCAGGGCTGTGACCTTTCTGTAGCAGCCTGTCTGTTAATACTACCACTGTATCTGTGACGGTTCATTCTCTCAACTTGACTGGGTCAATAAGCTGGGTCTCTGAGGATGTTTCCAGGAATATTAACTGAAAGGGCAAGAGTGTAGCCAGCCCCATTCCCAGGGTTGGAGCCCATGAATAAGAAGAGAACAGAGCATTAGCTGAGTACAAGCAACCCCCGTTTTACTTCCAGGCTCCCAAAGCCATGAGTAAGCAGCCTCCCACCACGGTGGACAGGAGCTGGTCCCACTGCCATGCCTTCTCGTCCATGACCCGTAAGTCAAAATAGCCTTTCCTTCCTCACATTGCAACCTTGTAGCTGAACCCACCAGCCCCACTCATTTCCTCACCCTCCTTGCTGAGGACCTCAGAACAGTTCTAAAGGTCACCACCTTTGCCCTCTGACTCCCTTTCCCTTTTCAGACCAGGTGAATGATACCCAGTCAGGCTGAGCATTGATGTGGCAGACAGTTCCTACAGCAGCCCAGTGCGAAGGCCTTTGACCTCCTGGCCCAGTTCAGTGTAAGTTAGCCCAGCTTGAGGCTTACACAGCTGTTTCCAATCTAGTTCCCAGAGTCTTTCATAGGGGTGGGGAGGGGAGCAAGAACCCTTCCCCCAGTGCTTCCCGGTCTTCTGTGGTCACTCTTACAAGGAATACACAGTAGCATGGCCATGTGCTCCCATAGAACTTTCCATGAACTGCCTCAGTTTCGTCACATACCATTACAGCTGCCTCCCCTGAGACTGAACTGAAACAAGTAATACCTGCAATCTACGGTCTTCAAGGGGCCCCGAAAGCAGTGGTCCTCAACCTTCCTAATGCCTCGACCCTTTAATATAGCTCCCCGTGCTCTGGTGAGCACCCCTGCCATAATGTTATTTTCGTTGCTACTTTATAACTGTAATTTTGCTACTGCTCTGAACTGTAATGTATAACACACCCGTGTTCCCCACAGGTTGAGAACCACTGTCCTAGAGCCTTTTGCATGTAGGCTGTAGCCTGCTCCACGCAGCTGGTACAGACACACCCCAGTGCACCTGGACCTACAACCTGTGGTTACCAGGCTCTCCCAGCAGGATCGTGACCCTAACACAAGGGATAGCATTGTCCGAGTAGTCACCTCACAGAAACAGTAATGTCCTCCTTTCTGACCAGTTGTCAGGAGCTGAAATTGCACCACCCAATTTTCCAGTGAGTCATTTTGTCTTACTTAGGGTTGCTATTGCTATGATGAAACACCATGGGGGGGGGAGGGGAAGGGTTTATTACTTGGGTTACACTTCTACATCACCGCTCATGATCGGAATCAGGACAGGAACTCAAACAGGGCAGAAACCCGGAGGCAGGAGTTGATGCAGAGGCCATGGAGGGGTGCTGAGTACTGGCTTGCTCCCCATGGCCTGCTTCACCTGCTCTCTCATGGAACCCAGGACCACCAGCCCAGGGGTGGCACCTGGCCCACCACGGCTGGACCCTCCCCAGTCAACCACCAATTAAGAAAATGCCCTACAGGTTTGCCTACAACCCTGCCGTAAGGCAGCATTTTCCCAATCGAGACTCTTCTGTGTTACTCTAGCTTGTGCCAAGTTGACAGAAAAATAGGCGGCACATCATTCTTAAACCCTTTAGGACTGACCTAAATTGTGGGTTCTTTTTAACTCTTTATTAATGCTTTATGAATTTCTTTTTTTTTTTTTTTGGTTCTTTTTTTCGGAGCTGGGGACCGAACCCAGGGCCTTGCGCTTCCTAGGTAAGCGCTCTACCACTGAGCTAAATCCCCAGCCCCGCTTTATGAATTTCTATTCCACTCATTTCCCTGCCCCTTTGTATCTGCCCTCCTTGCAACCTCCCCCGCAACATAAAATAAAATAAAATAAGATGGAAAAAAAATCTTGTCCTGGAAGCTGTAATGTGCCACAGTGTGACCCACAGTATACCTTCTTGTCCACACATCTTTTATTTTCATTAATTTATTTATTCACTTTACATCCCAATCGATGCCCCCTCTCCTCCCGGTTCCCCCACCACAGAGTCCTTTCCCCTGCATTCCCTGCCCTTCTCCTCTGAGAGGGTGGAGGAGCAGAGGGCTGCCCCCAAAGCTGTTGACCACACATCTTTACTTCACGTGTTCAGTTTGAGTCATTACTCTGTTTCGAAGCTTCTGGCTTCTGCTACATTGTCAGCACTCGATCCTCACAGGAACTTCTCTAGGATTGTTGTTGTTGCCCATGGAGATCCTGCTGCTTTGGTTCTGTAGGGCCTGCTCCTTCTCAGATTCCAGTAGTTCATACATAAGGTAGGTGTAGGTATGGGCTAATTCAGAGCCCTGGATCTGGGCCTGGAAGATAGCTGAGTTTGTCAGCTGGCCAGCTCCTGTACCCGCAGGGCGAGCTCTCCAGCACTGCCCTGGTTAGCTCGCCTAAGTCAAAGCCGGCAAGGAGCAGGGCCAGCTCTCCTACCTTCATATCCTCTGGGCCAGCTCACTAGTGCCTTCTCCACCAGGCCAGTTCTGCTGTGCTGACCAGATGGCATGCAAAGACCGTTTGCCCAAGTGCTGCAGCCAGTGAGGGGCCGGGCCAGCTCCTCAGCTCTCGTGACCTCAGGGGCAGCTCGCCCACTGCCAAGGGAGGGAATCTCTTCCTTGCTCATGCTACCCCACAGTAGATGAGGGGTGACTCTCCATCTCTAATGACCTCAGGGCCAGCTCCCTTGCACCCTTGCCACTAGACTCAGCTTTACTGTGCTATAGGTAGTGAAGGGCAAGAGAAGGGACCTTAAGTTGTGTTTTTAAAAATGGAAAACAAGTGAATTATCTTTTTAAAACATGCTTTGGGGCATGGTGACACATACCTTTAATCTTAGCACTTGGGAGGCAGAAGCAGATGGATCTCTGAATTTAAGACCAGCCTGCGGGCTGGGGATTTAGCTCAGTGGTAGAGCGCTTACCTAGGAAGCACAAGGCCCTGGGTTCAGTCCCCAGCTCCGAAAAAAAGAACCAAAAAAAAAAAAAAAAAAAAAAAAGACCAGCCTGGGCTACAGAGTGAGTTCTAGGCCAGCCAGAGTGACATAATGGTAGTAGAAAATTTGAGCTTTGATCAAACCTTTTCTTTAAGGAAGAGATAGCATGCCAAAGCTGGGGAGCTGTGAGTGTCCTGGGATAGGAGAGAGAGAGAAAGGAGCAGGAACACGGTCCCTTCCAACATTCAGCAGCAGGACAGAGCCAACCCTGAGACACTGAAAATTCCCTGTGGCATGAAAAGAAGGCAGACCAGGCCAGGTATGTGCCAAAGACATCAAAGGGAAGAATGAGGATCAGATGTGGAAAAAAATAGACAACCAAAGAAAAAGTTAATGCAGCCTAAATGATATTTTAGAAAGCTTAATACAATTGATAAAGTCCTAGCAGGATATATTAAGGAGAAGCAGGAACCATAAAGACCTAAGGGAGATCTGAAATTAATTTATTTATGAATTTTAAAGTTTATTAGAAGATGGAACAAGGGGCGGGAAAGGTGGATGAACACTGAAGAGCTGCCACTATTTCTGCAGAGGCCTAGCATTCAGTCAGCTCTCAGCATCTGTGCTGGGTGCCTCACAAAGGCTGGCGATTCTACCTCCAGGGAATCCAAAATTCTCTCTTGGCTTTAGCAGCTACTGCATTCTGGTGAACACACACACACACACACACACACACACACACACACACACACACCACACTCATACACACACATGCACACATACACACTCATACACACATACCCCACACACTCATACACACACACACATGTGCTCATACACACACATGCACACACCACACACTCATACACACACACACTCATACACACACACACACACACACACACACACACACACACTCACATAATAAAAAAGAGTCTTAAAAAGAAGATACTAGAGCTCTCTGCTCCCAAACCCCGTGGGAGAGAGACCTCACCGCCTGATCAGGTGGGCACTCCTGAGGCTGCAGAGCGGAGGAGACCACCAACACTGCCCACCCCTGCCCACATCCCTGGCCCAAGAGGCAACTGTATAAGGCCTCTGGGTTCCCGTAGGGGAGGGCCCAGGAGCGGCAGGATCCCTGCACCTGAGACACCGCCGGAATCTGAAGGAAACAGACCGGATAAACAGTTCTCTGCACCCAAATCCCGTGGGAGGGAGAGCTAAACCTTCAGAGAGGCAGACACGCCTGGGAAACCAGAAGAGACTGCACTCTGTGCACATCCAGACGCCAGAGGAAAACACCAAACGCCATCTGGAACCCTGGTGCACGGAGGCTCCCGGAAAGAGCGGCGCAGATCTTCCCAGTTGCTGCCGCCGCGGAGAGGACTTGGGCAGTACCCCACGAGCAAACTTGAGCCTTGGAACCACAGGTAGGACCAACTTTTCCCCTGCAAGAAACCTGCCTGGTGAACTCAAGACACAGGCCCACAGGAACAGCTGAAGACCTGTAGAGAGGAAAAACTACACGCCCGAAAGCAGAACACTCTGTCCCCATAACTGGCTGAAAGAAAACAGGAAAACAGGTCTACAGCACTCCTGACACACAGGCTTATAGGACAGTCTAGCCACGGTCAGAAATAGCAGAACAAAGTAACACTAGAGATAATCTGATGGCGAGAGGCAAGCGCAGGAACCCAAGCAACAGAAACCAAGACTACATGGCATCATCGGAGCCCAATTCTCCCACCAAAGCAAACACGGAATATCCAAACACACCAGAAAAGCAAGATCTAGTTTCAAAATCATATTTGATCATGATGCTGGAGGACTTCAAGAAAGACATAAAGAACTCCCTTAGAGAACAAGTAGAAGCCTACGGAGAGGAATCGCAAAAATCCCTGAAAGAATTCCAGGAAAACACAATCAAACAGTTGAAGGAATTAAAAATGGAAATAGAAGCAATCAAGAAAGAACACATGGAAACAACCCTGGACATAGAAAATCAAAAGAAAAGACAAGGAGCTGTAGATACAAGCTTCACCAACAGAATACAAGAGATGGAAGAGAGAATCTCGGGAGCAGAAGATTCCATAGAAATCATTGACTCAACTGTCAAAGATAATGTAAAGCGGAAAAAGCTACTGGTCCAAAACATACAGGAAATCCAGGACTCAATGAGAAGATCAAACCTAAGGATAATAGGTATAGAAGAGAGTGAAGACTCCCGGCTCAAAGGACCAGTAAATATCTTCAACAAAATCATAGAAGAAAACTTCCCTAACCTAAAAAAAGAGATACCCATAGGCATACAAGAAGCCTACAGAACTCCAAATAGATTGGACAAGAAAAGAAACACCTCCCGTCACATAATTGTCAAAACACCAAACGCACAAAATAAAGAAAGAATATTAAAAGCAGTAAGGGGAAAATGTCAAGTAACATATAAAGGCAGACCTATCAGAATCACACCAGACTTTTCGCCAGAAACTATGAAGGCCAGAAGATCCTGGACAGATGTCATACAGACCCTAAGAGAACACAAATGCCAGCCCAGGTTACTGTATCCTGCAAAACTCTCAATTAACATAGATGGAGAAACCAAGATATTCCATGACAAAACCAAATTTACACAATATCTTTCTACAAATCCAGCACTACAAAGGATAATAAAGGGTAAAGCCCAACATAAGGAGGCAAGCTATACCCTAGAAGAAGCAAGAAACTAATCGTCTTGGCAACAAAACAAAGAGAATGAAAGCACACAAACATAACCTCACATCCAAATATGAATATAACAGGAAGCAATAATCACTATTCCTTAATATCTCTCAACATCAATGGCCTCAACTCCCCAATAAAAAGACATAGATTAACAAACTGGATACGCAATGAGGACCCTGCATTCTGCTGCCTACAGGAAACACACCTCAGAGACAAAGACAGACACTACCTCAGAGTGAAAGGCTGGAAAACAACTTTCCAAGCAAATGGTCAGAAGAAGCAAGCTGGAGTAGCCATTCTAATATCAAATAAAATCAATTTTCAATTAAAAGTCATCAAAAAAGATAAGGAAGGACACTTCATATTCATCAAAGGAAAAATCCACCAAGATGAACTCTCAATCCTCATCTTCGATTGGTTTATATACAAGTGTGCAATTTCTAGGTTTGAAAGTAAAATGATGCTATCTGGTGCTGGATAGAGGAGCCTTATTTTTTATTATGGCAGCTTGCTATTTTTGTAACATGGTGATTTGGTTGAACACAATAAAATACAGTAGTAACTGATCTCCCCCTCTTCCTGGATGAGTGAGGAGATGATTAAATGTTGATGTCAGCATCCATGAGCATATTCAGATGAGCTTCTGCTTCTGTTGAAAAGGATGCTGTGTTTGATTGTGGTCCGAAGCTTTGAAGCACTACTTGGCATCTCCTTCCTTGGAGGTCTCACTGTTTAAACATAACAGATTTGATAGCTTGTTTCTAAGGTGAGGTCCAGCTTGTCTCCACTAGGTCGTCTTCATGTGAATCCGGTGGTTATACGGTTTTGTTCTAGGGATATTTCATTTTTTTAATAACGGTTTTAGCTGACATTCATGGAGAGAATGAATCCTTAGAAGTGTGCCACTAGTGAAAGGAAATCCTGTCTAGAGTATGTTTCTTTACAAAGCTGTGTCACACCATCCTTTGGGCCCTCTGCTGGAAAAGTAGAATCAAGTCTCAAATAATGCCTTTTAAATTGTATCCTCTAGTATTATAGATGTAGGACAGTACTGTATCATACCTCTGTGGATGTAAAATAGCTTGTACCTGCTTTATGATACGTAGTAGTGACCGTGCTTTATCAGAGCTGTTTTTAATGATGTTGCTCAGAATGTTTTCTTTCCAGATGATGATTGAGAAGCTAATTTAAAAAAAAAATGGTGCCAGGTACCACAAGAGTAACAGAACTGTGCTGTTTTCTCGGGTTTTGTTTTTTTACTTTTTTTTTTTTTAATGGAGTGTGCTGGATGTCTCTACAGTTTTGTTCAGATGACTGCAAAACCTGGAAAAGCTGTTGCTGCTGTTGATGCATAACACACTGCTATTATTGGTCTTTTTATATAAATATAAATATATATATACAGATATATAATTTGAATTTTTTGAAACTTTACCTGTGCTGTCAACTTTCGAAAAAAGTATCCCCGTTTACTGTGTTGAGTTGGCACTGTACAGAAATTAACAGCCATATTGGTCTAGAAATGTTGAACTTAAGTTTTTTCCACTTGTACAGGGGTAACACACTGTATTAAATATGTAAGGTCTTATATACGTGGGTTTGATTACAAAAACTAATAAAGTATTCTCTAAATTTAAAAAAAAAAGAAGTTACTACAGTCTAGGCAGTGTGCAAGCATAACTCAGTAGAGTGCTTACCTGAGATGCACAAAGCCCTGTGTTCTATTCCCAGAACAACGTAACATTGGGTGTAGTGGTGCATACCTGTAATCTCAGCACTGGGGAGGTGGTGGGAAGACTTGTCCAAGGTCATCCTCAGATACATAGTAAGTCTGAGCCTGGTATACATACGTGATAATCTATCTGAAAATGAAATGGCAGGCTAACCATCATCAGACACTCATGGCAACATATAAACAACAGCTAGGAACTGATGTAAACACTTAGAAAGGGAAGCCTGGGGTGTCCATGGAGCCTCTGGCCTGTAACAATTCTAAGGTGCCTATGATAGACATTGTAACCATTGTCTGCTGCAATCCTGCCCCACCCCCAACCCCTTCTGAACAGCTTCCTTCTGGACCTTCCTTCCCTTGTTCCTGTGAAAAATGGAAACAGGGAAGAACACTGGGCTCTGGGAAGTGGGGGTGGGGTGGACAATACTGTTTCCTCTAGGAACTTCCGAGGTGTTTGTATCTAGTGGGCTCCATTCATCAATGACTGTACTCAACCCACTTGGGGGAGATAGAGGTCTCCCGTGTGCTGTCCTTTGCCCTCTTGCCTGCAGCCTCTTGTCCTTCCCAGTGGCAGCAGCTGACAGCTGGAGCACACTACGTCATGTATTTTTTCATGATGCATTTTAATCACCTGAAGCTCTTCCTGTGGCACTTTCATGCCAAGCCTTTATACTTCCTGCGTCCTCCTGTCTAGGACCTAGAAGCAGCCACCTCTTTCCATTTTGATGACTTCAACATTCTGGGTTTTTTCCATTTCGTTTAAATTACAATACTTGCAAAATGTGTTTACTGTATCCTAACTACTGCTCTTTTGCTGGTATCTCTTTCTTACCAGAATATTCTATAGTATGTGCATAGCATGTTTTACGGTGTATGTGGAGTATATGTGTGCAAATGTGTGGGGAATGGGTATGTGTGCATAAGTGTGCCCATGCTTGTCTGTGGAGGCCAGAGATTGGTGACAGGTGTCTCACCTATCACTCTCTTCCCCATCTTTTGAGACAGTCTCCCACTGAACTCAGAACTCGTGTGTGTGTGTGTGTGTATGTGTGTGTGTCTGTCTGTCTGTCTGTCTGTCTGTCTGTCTGTCTGTCCATCCTTCCATCTGTCCGTCCATCCAAGTACCTACAAAGGCTAGAAGAGGGTGTTGGATACTCTGGAGTTACAGGTGGGTGTGAACAGCCTGCTGTGGGTGCTGGGAACTGAACTCTGGTCCTCTGACAGAGCAATGAGCACTCTTAACTGCAGAACCATCTGCTCCAGCTCCCGATTTTATTTGTTGCAGAATGTTTCCACCAACCCCCAAGAAGCCCCGTTCTAGACATGTCTGATCCGTGCATTTGCTTGCCATTTGGCTTCTTGTGTCTGGTTTCTCTCACTTAATGTCCAAGTCCATCCATGGGACAGTCTGGAGCCAAATGGCATCATTTTAAAATCACACCAAATTTGCTTTACTTGTCTTTACTTAAAAGATGGATATGCAGGCTGCTTGAGAAAAAAAGCCATCATTTTATCCAAAGCCATGGAGATTTATGCGTGCTCCCTTCTGGAAACCCCGTCATTTAAGTTCTTACATTAGGGCCTTTGACAACTTTAAGCTCATATGAAGACTTCTGCCCACATGCCTTTGTGTGGGAGTTTTACTGTGGACGTGTGTTGCATTGCTGTTACACAGGTGCTTGGGAGAAAAATTGATAACCAATACAGCAATTCTTTGTTTAGCATTTTAAGAAATGTTCAAACCGTCTTCTAAAGTGGCCATATTATTTGATATTCCCGCCAATAATGCATGGGACTCCAATCTCTCCGTATCCTCAGAGTCTTCGTCATTGTCTTTACTTGACTGTATCGATGTTAGTGGGTAGGAAGCAGAAGTGGCAGCTCATCCTGGGTCTGATTGGCATCCCACTGATGATCGACAGAGAACGCATCTTTTTGTGTGCTTATCATTTAACTCTACACCTTATTTCAAGAAATACCTGTCAAAACATTAGCCCACTTAAAAAATTACGTTATGTCTTTTTATTGTTGGTTTATGATGGTTTTTTTTTTTTTGGTTCTTTTTTTTCGGAGCTGGGGACCGAACCCAGGGCCTAGCGCTTCCTAGGCAAGCGCTCTACCACTGAGCTAAATCCCCAACCCCTATGATGGTTTTTATATATTCTGGATACTTGGCCTGTAACAGACATCATTTGTACATCAGACTTACAAGTGTTTTCTCTTGTTCTGTATGTTTCTTTTCACTTGTCTCTTGGTGTTTTTATGGAACTCTGAACTTTAAGAAAGTCTGTCTTTTCTCTTTTTAAAAGAGAAAGCATTATAGAGGTAGAGAGGTGGCTCAGCAGTTAAGGGCACTTGCTGCTCTTACAGAGGGACCCAGGTTTGGTTTCCAGCACCCAGATGGTGTCTTACACTCATTGTAACTCCAGTTCTAGAGGATCTGATGCCCTCTTCTGGTCTCTGTGGGCACAGCATGTACATGGTGCACATACATATATATACATATATGCAGTCAAAACATGCATATACTGAAATAAAGCAAATAAATCTTAAAAGAAACTGTGATCTCAGTCAAGGCTATGAGGATTCCCTCCTGTTTTTAACTAACAGTATTACTATTGTAGCTCTGACAGTTAGGTCTTCAATAAAATTTAAGGCAATTTTTGTATGTGATAAGACAGTCCAGCTTTATTCTTTTGCACTGTTATTCAGTTTTTCTTTCCCCATTTATTAAAGAGTCTATGCGTCCTTCACAGAATGCTGTTGGCATCCTTGTAGAAAATCAATTAAGTATAATACGAACATGTGTTTACCACCAGATCCTGTTCTGTCCACTGACTTTATCTACCCTCACGCCAGCACAGCACTCTCTTGGTCATCACTGTCAGAGAGTGTGAGCATTGTCAGAGAGTGTGAGCATTGTCAGAGAGTGTGAGCCTTCCAGACTTGTTCTTTCTCAAGATGTCTCTGGTTATCCTGAATCTTCTATAGTTCCAGATAGATTTTATTATAAGCTTGTCAAATCTGTAAAAATCCAGCTGGGATCTCGACAGAGGCTGGGCTGAACAGTCTGGGGAGTACAGCCATCTTGGCAGTATTAAGCTTTGGAACCCATGAATACAGAACGTCTTTCTGTCTGTTGAGGTCTTCTCTGATTTCAAGGATGGCCTGCTGATCTCCTTCTGTTAAACTTATCCCTAGATAGTTTATTCTTTCTGCTGCCACTTTTGCACGTATTGAGAGTTTTGTTTTTATCTTGTCTGTTCTGAACAATGTCTCAGGTGCACTTGTGAGGAGTCCTTATTCTGCCGCAGGAGGTTAGAGCACTCTCTTGCTATTAAGCTTTATTTATTTATGTATTCATTCATTCATTCATTCATTCATTCATTCAAGTTCATTGTTGTTCTGTGCCTGTCCCTGTTGATCTGTCCAGTTGCCCTATGCATCACTTAAACTGGGGTGTTGAATTCTTTAAATATTGTTGTATAACTGTTTCATTTGTTTCTGGTTTTGCTTCATGCATTTCAGGTTATGTTATCGAATGCACATATGACCAAGGTTTTACATATTTTTGATGCATTGACTATTTTATGATTATAAAAATGCTTATCTTTGCCTCTAATAAACAACTTTTGCCTGGAAACGTCTTTGGTCTGGTATTGCCACCTTTAATGTTACTGTTTGCATGGTGTATCTTCTTCCATTTGTGGTGCTTTAGATGAGAATGTCCCCATAGGCTCCTAGGTTTGAATGTTTGGTTCCTAGTTGGTGGAACTGTTTGGGGGGGATTAGGAGGCGTGGTCTTGTTGAGGAAGTGTATAACTGGGGGTGGGCTTTGAGGTTTCAAAAGCCTTTGCCAGGCCCAGGCTCAGTCTTTCTTTCTCAGTGTCTCTCCCTCTCCCTTTATCTATCCTCCCCACAGCCCTGCCTCCCGCTTGAAGATCAGAGGTAATCTCTCAGCTACTGGGTCAGCTTCGTGCCTGCCTGCCACCATGCTCCCCACCATGACGGCAATGGACTCAGCCTCTGAAACTGTAAACAAGCCCACAAATAAATGCTTAAATAATTCCTTTTATGTTACCTTGGTCATGGTGTTTCGTTACAGCAATATGATAAAAACTAAGACACTGTTCTTTTATTTTCAGTATTTCTTTTTAAGGAAGCTTTTTGTTATTGTTTTAATTTTTATTATATTGTTTGGTTGTTTTGGTTTCGTGTGTGTGTGTGTGTGTGTGTGTGTGTGTGTGTGTGTGTGTGTGTGTGTCTGCACTCATGCCACAGCATGCATATGAAGGTCAAAGACCAATTCGCACCAATTGGTTCTCTCCTCCACCATGTCTGTCCTAGGGATCAAATTCAGGTTGTCAGCCTTGGCCACAGGCTCCTTCACCCACTGTACCATCTCGCCAGCCCATTTTCCATCTATTTCTGTCTTTGAAGCTAACGTACATTTTGTTTAGCGTATAGTTAAATTAACGTATCCACCCTTCAAGTCTCTGTCCAGTTGTACTGAGTCTGACTTTTTCGTGCACTTAACAAATGTATTATAACAAATATACCCCCAAGTCTTGTCTAACCGGACACAGACTCGTTCCTCCCTCCTGTCAGCCTTCAGCGAGGCTGGCAAGTCCATCACTGGGATCTGTCCAAACACTAACAGTTCCTTACCTGCCGCAGCTCAGCAGCTTAGAGTCTTCCAAATCTGGGAACAGGAAGGACAGATGGAAGGGGTTAATGCCCAAGCCACATATGGTGCAGACCACTTCTGCTGCGATGTACTAGTCCAGACACAGTCACATGACTCAACCTCAATGCTCTTGAGATGGAGAGGGGAACTTTAAAAGAACACATGGGGGCGGGAGAGGTGAGTGGGCGGTAAGAGCACCAGTTGCTTTGTTCTTGCACAGGACTTGGGTTCGGTTACTAGCACCTACCACTGTCTGCAACTCTGGTTCCAGAAAACATGATACTTTCTTTTGCAGTCGTGAGGCATACATGCATGTGCATGCACATACATACGTGCACAACACACTCAGACATAAATCTTTTTTTACAAAAAAGAACACACAGATATTTGGTGATCACTTGTAGTCTCCCCTGTGCCCCTATTCCATGCATATATCATAGTCACATTGGAAAGGGAGGAAGAATAGCTAGTGTCCACCCTTTTATGACAACAGGCCGTCCAGGGTGCCAAGAGGCACCGTGAGTAAGCCAAGCTGTCTCTGCAGTTCGTCTTTCTGGGCTCAGATCCTGGGCTTGCTGTTTATTATGTTACCTTAGGCACCACATTAAGCCCTGCAAGCTCAGGTTCCCTCATTTATGAAGTGGAGATTGAGTGTTATTACCCTTCCGCCTGGGTTATTGCCAAGATGAAGTGAGGCAGTCCCCGCACCTAATACACAGTAAATGCATGTCAGGGGTTGCTTCTTACTAGCTAAAGAGGAGGAAACCATGAGATAAGAAGTGATGCCGTGCAAGTGCAGAGAATATTATTGTTGTCAATGAGGTTTCCCTCCGCCTGGCTCTATGCAATGGCAGAAAAGAGAATGTTCAGACAAAGGAGGTGCAAACGGTCCATCTGTGTGACGAACAGGTTACTGATGATGGTGTGTGCTCTCAGAAGTGTGCGGTTTGGGCCTGGATGTGCTCTCCCGGGGAATGAGAAGAATGAAACCTAATGGAAATATGATTTAAATCTCCATCGTGGTCCTGTGCAGAGGAGCCTGGGACTGCCTGTACCACACAAGCCTGGTTCTGCCACTTAGAGTCCAAACCACATATGTGGTTCCAAGAACCTCAGGGAGAGAGTCTGAAGATTTGAGCCTCTCTGTACTGTTCCGAGGAGGCAGATGACAGGCTTTTGCCCTTGCAGCTAAGAGGTAAAGTGGCAAGGGGAGCAAAGAGTTAAAGTTGCTCACCTGAGCTGTGTGTGAATTCTGTGACTGTGCCTGCGAACCTCCAGTTACACTAAAGAAATACAAAAAGAAAAAGGAAAAAAAAAGATTGTAATCTTACTGGTTGGGGATTTGGCTCAGTGGTAGAATGCTTGCCTAGGAAGCGCAAGGCCCTGGGTTCGGTCCCCAGCTCCAAAAAAAAAAAAAAAAGAAAGAAAGAAAGAAGAAAAAAGAAAAAGGAAGAAATACACCGGAGGGTGGGAGGCGTTCATGCACCTAGATCTCACACTACCCATCTACAGAGAGAGACTTATGACCCTCTCAAATAACACAGCTACTTTCAAGCATCTAACTCCTTATGCCAATCTCCACAGGTCCTGGGAGTCACTGCCTCCTTCAAGCCTGGGATGGTAATCCCAACATACCACTTCCGGCCCCAGGCTCTTCCTACTTAATCCCCTCTTCCATTACCCACATTTGAATGAACCAGGATCCCACCTGATAGAAATACAAACATGGTTATTAGCCTTTTGATAAACGACTCATAGCGAATCTGCTTCCTGAAAACACCTTCTACAAAAAGATGGGCAATCTTGGAGTCACGTGCCTCAACTACAGGGTCCTTCATCATGATTGGTCCAGAAACGAGACACGTGACCCCAGAAAGGCCAGTCATATTCTCCCTCCCAGGAATGTGACATTTAGTACAGAAATAAAGCACAGTGGAGGCCCTGGGACAGCACCATATTAATCTCCAAACCCACCTCCTTAAGGCACCTACAAAACCAGGCAAAACCTGTTCCCTAACAGCTGCATTTTGCTTGCTAGCCCTTCCTCTGGAAGGGTGTCGGCGACACGCTCTACCAGCATTTCAGTACAGCTTTCTTCTCTAGCCAGAATTGGTTTCTGTTGCTTCCAATCCACATTGTCTAGAAACACAGCCCCCCCATGGATCTTAAGAGATACCTGCAGGATGTTTACCGAAGTGCTTACCGTGTGGCAGACACTCTCAATGACTTTTAGCATTTAATGTCTAAAAAAAAACAAGGCTAATAATATCCTTAAGTAGGCCGTGCGGTGTTTATTAAACTCTGAAGGGCTTGTTAGATTCAGGTCTTGACAATTAAGTAGAGGTTGTGAAGGAATCTCGCCGCTTCTAATGTGCTGTGTGAGAGAATAAATAATGTCCAGGAGTGGCGCCTTCGCCGAGTGCAATGCTACTTGATTTGCTTCTGTTTCATTTGGAATCTGCTAATTGCCTTTGGCGGGAGTTGTGGGACTGTCAGTTGAATCATGGGAGCCAAGGGACAAGTGTGACTAGGCACAGTACCGGGTCTCCTGAGATCACCAAGCCACCCAAGCAAGAACTACTAATTACAGTCCTTCCAGGGGTTGTTTGAGTTATTTGGAGGAGAGGTTTTCTTAAGGTCACAAGCTTGAGAACCTTTAAAGTTTAATGTCTCTGGAATTTTCTCAACATACAGAAAAAGAGTTAGAGAAAAAAAAATCCACCAAGGAAAATCAGACTTGAGATAGAGAAAATGAAGACAAACACTGGCCACATTTTTTTTTTTTTTTAAAGTTCCTTGGGTCTAGTCCCGGCTCTTCAACTGAATAAGGTTAGATAAGGTTAGTAAGAACCCCACCCCCCACCAGGTTAGTAAGAAACCCACCCCCCCCCCCCCTCCACCCCCCCCCCCGTGAAGTTGCCTAAGGGGAGCTTTGGGGACAGAGTTGGAAAGAGAGTTTTTAATGTAGGTATCCATGGAAGAAACAAAACCAACAATATGGGCCAAATAACAAGCTAAATGGGTCAAATGATGCCAGACCTGGGACAACCCCAGATCAGGGGCAGGGCAGGGCAAACCAAGAACAATATCTAGTCGGGTGAGGTTCATGTCTAAAGAGTTAGTGTCTGTCACATGGGCTGTGTGGCTCTGACTCAGCCCCTGCCATTCTTCTGGTTTGATTTGATTTTCTGAATTTTAATACAGAGTCTCACTATAAAGTCCAGGATGGCCTCAAACTCGAGATCCTCCTGCCTCAGTCTCCCAAGTGTTGGAGTTAAAGGCATGTGCCTTGTTGTCTGTCTAGTCCTTTCTGTCTTAGAGAATCCACACAAAGATAAACGTGCTAAATGAAAATCATCTTCCCTAAACCCA
Organism: Rattus norvegicus; assembly: GCF_021556685.1. Taxonomy (NCBI): domain Eukaryota; kingdom Metazoa; phylum Chordata; class Mammalia; order Rodentia; family Muridae; genus Rattus; species Rattus norvegicus. The sequence goes on along the minus strand of NC_141534.1, from coordinate 177,797,537 downwards.
CAGCTGATGGAGAGACTGAGAACTCTCCAGTTATTCACTGTAAAGAAACCAAGTTGTTTCCATGCAGAAAATGTGGTGGGAAGACCACTTGAGGTGCAGGCGAGGAGCTCACAGGGACCCTCCAGCCTCTGCCTCCGCTGAGATAACCATCCGTCAATGGTGACACATCCGCCATGGCTCCAGACCCTGGCTCCAGTCTCATCGCCGAGCTTCACCTTCATTTCATTTCAGCTGAATCGGAATCTCAGAGCCCTAAAGGAGAAGATGGGGGAAAAGAAGGGGGGCAGGGGCTGGTGAAGGGTGCCATGCCCACAGCAATGAAAGAAGAAGATGTCAAGAGAATGAGAACAGAGGGAATCTCCTCCCATGGCCCAACTGTGGACACAACCATGTACTACTCACAGGCTACTCAGTTAGGGTACATGGTGGCCACACACTGGTGCCCCGTCTGTTCCTCATTGACTTCTGCTCGGTTCCCTATTGGTGTTGTCTGTCTGCTGTCTGGCGGCCAGTGACCTTGCAGGTGTTACTGGCCTTTGACCGTGGCAGGATTTGCTGGCTATGAATTAAACTCTGCTGGCTTGTCCTCATGTTTATGAGGCCAGCGTCTACCTTCCACCGTAGGTGCCTGCTGAGGGAACTTCCTGCCTGAGCAAGCCAGCGGCACTCCAACAAGTGGACACCCAATTATAATCTGAGGCTCAGGTGGAGCAGGCCAGGTAACCATTCTCTCCGACCCTTTTAAAATAGTCCGCCTGGGACAGCCAGCAGAAGTGAGTGGTGTGGTCCCCTGAGCACCATTGTCTAATTCTAGCCTTGCTCCTCGGTCCGGAAGAGTCTTGCAGGACTCCTCCCTGTGGAAACCTTCTGAGGCCCCAAAACTAACCACCTTGGAACCCCACCGGACCACCCATCCTAGTTGGATCAGCTGGCCACCCCAGCTGGTCTGCCTGGGACAGCCTGCAGAGACAGGAAGTAGCATACCTGTCCTCTGAGAGGGTCCACCCAGCAGCCAATGGAAAGAGATGCAGAGACTCACACCCAAACGTTAGATGGAGGTTGGGGAGTCTTACGAGAGAGTTGGGAGAAGATTGGGGGGGACCTAAGAGGACAGGGACTCCACAGGAAGACCAACAGAGTCAACCACTCTGAAGCCTTTAGGGACACCCATAGACTGAATCACCAGCCAGAGTGGGCACAGGCTGGACCCAGGCCTCCTGCACACATGTAGCAGATGAGCAGCAGGTCCCCCAAACAACTGCAGCAGGGGCCGTCCCCATGTCTGCCTGCCTGCAAGCCTGTGGAACCCTCACTCCTAAATGGCCAGCTTTGTCTGGCCTCAGTGGAAGAGGATGTGTCTAGTCCCTCAGTCACTGGATGTGTGGGGGCGGGGTGGGGTGGTTGAAACCCAGGGGGCATTTCCCTTGTCTTTTGAGAAGGAGGACTAGGGGGAGAACTGTGTGAGGGGTTACTGGGAGGAGAGGAAGGGCTGATATTGGGTTGTAAAGGGACTAAATAATAAGTAATTTAATTTGAAACATGGTAGAACAAGAGAGAATGTTGTAGAACAAGGCTGTGCATGCCTCCTTGCTTTACAGGTGTCCCCACAGAGCACAGAAGTTCATGGGTTTGTGAAAGAGGTCCAAACTAAACACTGGATTGGACTTGAAGGGGCCTAAGAGGCAGCCATCAGTCAGCATGACAGGAGGGAGCTGAAGAGGTGGCCAGTGGCTAACCACACCTGCTGCTCTTGAAGAGGACCTGGGTTCAGTATTCAGCCCCAACTTGGCGGCTCACAACTGTTTGTAACTGAAGATCTAGAGGATCCAATACCTCAATGGGCACCTGGCCTCAGTGGGTACATGCACAGAATGCTTTTATACACACACACACACACACACACACACACACACACACACACAACATTCATACATACAAAATAAAATGAATAAATCTTAGGAAAAATGGGGTTGGGGGAGAGCACCTGTAGCTCTCTTTAAACAAAAACAAAACAAAACAAAACAAAGCAAGCCCTGACTGCAGGAGAGCTTGCAGGCCTCAGGGCTGTTGAGTCAATAAGAACACATTGCTGGGAAATGCCAAGACTCCTCAAGATGAGTGAACATGTTTCTCAAACTGCCTCTTCCCAAAAGTGTTAAGTGACAGCCACAGCCCCCAGGCTGCAGGCTGTTGGCAAAGAGGTGGAAGCCTAGGCCGAAGGATTGCAAGGATACAGTCACTCCAGCTCTCCTCAGGACAGTTGTCGCTCATTCCTGGTTCCCGCTGAGCCTTGAGAGTGGTACAGGACCAGCCTGACCCACTCCAGCCCACTTCCCTTTGAACTGGCTCCGTGGGAGTGCAGAGGCCCCACTGGGCCCTCCCCAGTCACAAATAAAGAAAATACTCCAAGGGGCTCAGCCTCTCTCTGTGTCCATCCTCACAATGTTCACATTTTGTCTCCCTCTATTTTCGTGAGTAGGGTTGCTATTTTTGTTTTTGGTCCTTTGCCCCAAGCCAAAAACATCAATAACCACAGAGAATCACAAAGGAAAGGAAACCATGATAAATAGTCATGTCCCAGGCTCTGGCCCAAACTCCCAGGGAGAATGTCTCTTAAAATCAGCTCTGAGCTTCAAAACACACATTTCCATTCTAACTGGGAGGCAAAAGAGGCCTTCTCTACAAACACATGGTACAAACGAAAACAGAAACTTAACTCTGTGTGTAACTCACAACACAGGCCATTTCTGTGGTCCTGAAACACATGGGCTTCCCCTCTCCGGCAAGGGAGTAATCAGCCCTGAAGCAGATCTCACCAGACACCCCCCCCACCCGCCCCAAGACTGACACCACCTACCCCCAGTCAATATCACTGCACCATCGCTGAGAGGCCCCTCAGAAGTCAGGGCTTCTAAAACTTCCGTCTGCCTGGCTAAACATTGGGGGCTCCACAATCCCTTCCTTTGGCTAAACTAATTTGCTTGGGGCAGGAGTGTGGTGCAGAACTTAGAGAGTACCTCGGAACCTCTTATGTTCCTTATCAAAGACGCGTTAACAGATACAAAGGCCGTCTAGAAGAGTCTCAGGCGCTAGCGTTTCTGTGTGGGCTCAGCCTGTCCTGGCTGTGTTCTCAGCAGCAATTCCTCCTCCCAAGAACAAGACACCCTCCGAAGTGGGAATACATTGTGATTTGTCTTCACTGTCCACTTCATTGAATTTAGAATCACCATGGAAACTCACCCATGGGTGTGTTTAGAATGGTTTAACTGGAAAGGCAAGACACAACTCGAGCATACTCTGAGCTGGGGAGCAGAACAGAATCAAAAGAAACGGAAGAAAAAGCCAGCTGAACACTGGATCCCCCATTCCCTGATTCCTGGTCAATACTGTGGACCAAGTTACTCTCACACCATGCTTCCCCACCATGGTGGACTGTGCTTCTCTTAGCTGTGGAATAAACTATCCCTCTCTTAAGGTGCTTTTTGTCAGGTCACAACAATAAGGAAATCAACTGGTGTAAGGTCTTGTGGTTCATCAGCAGACTAAGTAGGTGTGTGTGCTGGTTAATTCTTATCAACTTGACACAGCATGGCTTATCTAGAAAGAAGAAGCCAACATCCTGCTTTTAGTCCCCCCCCCCCCCAGTTGCTTTAGGTCCTGTTTTATTGTTTCATCTCAGGGATGGGAACTGAAGTAGGAGAGTATGTCAAGGAATTCTTTGTGGCCAGCTCCTAGAGTTGGGCAGGGAAGACCGGGGTGTAACTTTGTATTCTTATGACCCTGCTTTGAGGAAGAGAGATTCTAGAACCTCTGGCTTAGCTTGGGGAGAAGCAGAGGTCAGAGAGAGCTTAATCTGTGAGGATGTTTGTGTGGCTTTCCTCAGCACTCCAATGAGACTGCCTTTCACCTTCAACATTCTGCGTCTGGTCCTAAGACGCTTTACGACCCAGACCAAGTACTTTAATCTTACTGTTTTAGACACTTGGGGAATATTATGGGTTATGAGCCACAGATTGTGGACAAAAACAGACCTAGGACTTGAGTGAGTGGGTAAGACAGTATTACAGTCTCTTCAACCTTTCTCTTTAAGGAACTATAAAGGAAAACTGTGACACCTACCAGGGTCTCCTGCACGAAGGAGAGCTAGAAGCCAGTGGCACCCGGTCTCCCCTCTCTGTCTCTCTGTCCCTCCCGGCTGTTTGGAGGTATCTGTCGGCACAGTCACACTTAATGGAGCTGTCTGGTCATGTGGAAAAATTACTCTCATTAGGTTGTAAAGAGTCACGGAAACTTACTGTGTTACAAGAGCTGGCTGTTGGGGACTGAGGAATGGAGCAATGCCTTTGAGAACGGCACCTTTGTATGGTTGCTGTAGCTGTCAGACTCCCCACCCACTGTCCCAGCATGGCCAGAGACACGCTTAGGAATGTCTTTTCTACCCACATCTCTAGGAACACTCCCTACTTCTGGTCCCTTTAGCCTACCTGCTCTCTCATTCATACAGCATACGTTCATTTATTGAGCACCTACTGTGTTCCAAATAATGCATTAAGTAGAGAAACAAAAAGTAAACAAAACAGAGGACCCTTCTCTTCAGAGTTAACTAGACAGAAAGGTGGTGTTTTGAGACAGGACTTCACATAGCTTAGGCTAGCTTCCCAATTGCTATGTAGCCAAGGCTAATTTTGAACTTTTGATCCTCCTGCCTCAGTTTCAGAAGTGCTGAGATACCAGAGTTAGTGTTTTAAAAGGGAGGTGGATGGTGTACAAGTGAAGAAAGACATGAAGAAGATAATTTTGGATGATCTTACGAGGATTGTGTTGCTGTTCTGTGGTTTGTTTGTTTGTTTGTTTGTTTTGTGGTAATACTAAGAATCGAATCTTACATGCACCATAAATGTTCTACCTCTGAGCTGCATCTCTAGTCCTTATTTTTTCACGTTGTTTAGTTTTGTTTTGTTTTGTTTGGGGGCATTTTTCATTTGTTTGTTTAACAAGGGGACTCACTACATTATCCTGGCTGTCCTGGAACTGATAAAGGTCCACCTGCTTCCCCCTCCCAGTTTGTTCACCAAATGCATGTGGTACCCGTAGTGGCCAGAAGAGGGTGTCAGACACCAGACCGTGAGGTACAGATGTTTGTAAGCCTCCATGTGGGAGCCAGGAATCAAATCCCAGTGCTCTGAAAGAGCGACAAGTTCTCTTAGCCACCTCTCCAGCTCCAAGCTTCGCTTCCTTTAGAGACAAGATATTACTCTATAGCTCAGACTGGCCTGGAACTCACTATACAACCCAGGCTACCTTCAAACTCATGAGCCTCCTGCCTCAACCTCACTGGTAACCAGAATTGCAGGCCTGCATCACTCCATCCCGTGCCTCTGCTATGAAGTTTCGAGCAACAAAACAAAATGATGCTCTAGAGAATGATTTGGGAGACACGGGGCCCATCCTGGCTGGAGCTGACTGAGAAAGCCTCGGAGGAAAATAGGAACTTCTGTCCTAATAGCAGACGACAAGGACTGTGGCAGAGATGAGCACTCCTCGAAGGAATCAAGGCCGAGAATTGAATCAGGAGCACCAAAAATGTCACCATGGCCGAGGCTTGTGAGCCAGGGCAGGTAAAGGGTGGCTTTGCAGAGAAGTGTGGCCTTGGAAAGTGCACTAGACTATCTTTACAAGGAATAGGAAATCAGTTTCTAAACCAGGGTGTGGTGCAACCTGATAGACATATTTAATGGACTCACTTTGACTGCTGAGCGAAGGGAGAGTTATGGTGGGCGAGGAACAGGCTGGAACAGGGGAGCCAATCAGGAGGCAGTTGGAGTACTCATACGAGGTAAGGCTTAACAGTGGCTTTCACAGGCAGTCAGCAGTGGCAACAAAGAATACAGAGTAGAGTAGCCAGTGCAACAAGATCTTGATACAGGCCTATCACCCCAGCCTCTCAGAGCCTGGAGCAGGCGAATGGGAAGTTCAAGGCAAACCTGGGCAACACAGTGTCTCAATAAGTAAACAATGTGTTTGGATGTAGTTCTGTGGGAAAGACTTGCACACTCCTGAGGGCCCACCCTATGTGTTAAGGCCGATAGGTAGGAGAGATGTGTTTGCATGAGGAACAAAGGGCCAGTGGCCAGCTGCCTAGAATGCCAGGAGTGAGTGACTTTGAACCAAGAAGACGGTAAAGTGACAGTTTGATGAGGTAGTGTACGGATTCTTCACAAGAACAGTTCTGAGGGATCAGTGATGACTGGAGATTGTATCATACATGACTAAGACTTCTCATGAAGCAGGGAGGAGGAACACCTGCCCGAGTCCTACCCTGCAGTCACGTACACAGGTGGGACACGGCACTGGAGGAAGGACCAAGGCTGCTGACCTTTGTCCTTTAACTTTCTCTTACTGTTCCGGGGACCTGAAACTAACTCTCTTTTGCTCTCCTAAAGCTAAAAGCTGATGGCCTCTGGCAATTGACTCCTGCTAATAGCAACAGGGGCTTAAGAAAAGAAACTTAGTTACTTTTTACTCTTAGTCTTTGACTCTCATTGACCAGGCAAGAGCCACAGAGTTCATTAACTCTTTGTGAGCCAGAGAGAAAGGAAAAGAAAGAAAAAGAAAGGAAGGAAGGAAGGAAGGAAGGAAGGAAGGAAGGAAGGAAGGAAGGAAGGAAACCAGGTACACACACAGAGAGACACATGCGCACTGGATGAAGCAGAAAAGGGCTACATGAAACCTTTATTTTTACTTTCAGCATTTTATACTTTTTTTAGACAAAAAGTTCTCTATGTAAGGAAAAAATTACTTCAGATAAAATGTTACACAAAAGGGAGCTATAGCAGAATGAAGATTATAAGTTCAAAGCCGTGTTCCATTCTATAAGCTCATTACAAGTTCAGAGCAACCGTTTCACACGGCCTTGCACTATCACAGTGCACACCTGTGGCCTCAGCCTTGGGCCTGACTTAGAATGAACTTTTTTTTTTGTTTTGTTTTGCTTTGTTTTGTTTTTCCTTGATCATAAATCTGTCCCAAGCCTATTTCTCTTCTTAGTGTAATTTATGAAAACTCATTATTGTACGTTTTATTATGCAGTCTTTCCTTACTAATCTATGAAGAGTGGACACATTGTATTCTTGATTCTAACTCTATTATATCTTTGTGGCAAAACAACTAAGTCATCTCCTTAAACTTTCTTCTTAAAATTATTTGAATCAAATAAAAAATTATTTAAAGTCATTAATACATCTAAGCAGCATTAGTATATGAACATACGTCTTCATGTTGATCTGCAGGAAATTTGCCCAAGAGGGTAGGTTGATGCCCAGGAATCATTAGGCTGTGTAATAGTGGCAGGAAAGGCAGATCAGCATTGAGAAGCAGTCCTGGGAGGAAATCTCTGGGATCTTTGCCTCTCAGATATCACCCATTATAGCAATGCAAAGTGGTGGGCCATCTCCAGGAAACTCACTTGCTTTGCCATAGCCTTTCCTAGGTGGCTTCTGTCAAATCCAATTCACTCCTGACATCCACTAAAGTAAGGTAAATGATAGTCAATGTGGTGTGTGTGAGAGACAGACAGACAGTAGATACAAAGAGAAACAGAGACAGAGACAGAGATACAGAAAGACTCAGAGATGGAAAGAGACACATAGAGAGAAGCACAAGGAGAGGGGGGGAGAGGGAGGGGGAGGGGGAGAGGAAGGAGGAGAGAGAAGAAGAAGGAGAGGGAGAGGGAAAGAAGACATTATGACGGTCAAGGACAGACAGGAGAGAGGTTGATCATTGTTGGAAGAGTGAGTGGCCCGACAGTGTGTCTTGAAACCAAAGCCTGAGCCTGGATTAGAAATGGAACTGAAAGGTAGGAGAGTGGGAGGGCAGGAGGGCAGGAGGGTGGGAGGATAGGAGCGAGGGCAGGAGGGTGGGAGGGTGAAAGGGTAGGACCTGAGTCCTCAGAAGAATGCATAACTCTCCTGAGTCCCTCCCTGACCTGTCCCTCTGAAGAACTATGCAAGGGACATTAACTTCTTCGCCCACTAATTCAGAGACACTCAAAGATAATCCATACAAGGGAAGGAAAGGGAGGCACCGTACAAAGCAAGGCTTAAATCAAACTTACTACTGCATGGTAAGATTCCATGTTCCCCTGCAGGAGCTGACTATCCTCTGAATAGGAGGCTGAGAAGCTGGGGTGACACTGTCAGGTTAGTGGCCGGGTTGGACAGTACTGGCAAAGAAGCCAGTTGACTAGAGAAAGCAGCAGAAGTGGAGGCTATTAGAGATAAAGATACCTTTGGGGACTGACCTCCAGGCAGGATTGGGGGTTCTCCCCAACTAGTGGCTAAAGATCATCTATAGTACCCACCACACACAGACACAGACACAGACACAGACACAGACACACACACACACACAGACACACACACACACACACACACACACACACACACACACACACACACACACACCCTGCCTAGAGCAACCTCCTGTGCTCACAACCTGGTGAAACCTTCATAGAGGTCTTCTGTTATGCAGAAGTAGGTGGCTGAGCTACAGGCTATGCCTTTCTCAGGAACTCTAGAATGTTCTGGTAAAGCCCAACTAATCTAGAGGTCCTGCAAAGTCAAACTGTGACCCCCACCCATGTCACAGGAGCCAAGGGTTTAGAGCAGATCTAGTGTGACCACTGTATACTACAGGTAGGGACAGTAAAGCGCAGAAGTATTAAGTAGTTTGCCTGAAGCTTCAGTGTTGTTATCAAAAGAGCTGGTTGAAGTCAGGCCCTTGGTGCCTAGATTCCTAGCCCCTAACTCCTTCCACTGCCCACACTTCCTGTTAGTAGCTGTGACTGATTGACTGGAAACAGTGTAGAGTCCAAAAGATTGTTATTGCCAACCTCATTGTCCAAAAGCAAAAAGCTAAGCCCCCTGTAATGATCTTTGTCAATTTGACTCCCTACGTTCAGGAGAATGGTCCCCAGAGGCTCAAGTATTTGAATCCTTGGTCCCTAGGGAGTGGGATCATTTAAAGAACTAGCAGCTGTGACATTGTTGAAGGAAGTGTGTCATTAGGGGAGTCTTACGTTTTCAAAAAGCCCATCCAAGTCCAGAGTCTCTCTCTCTCCCTGCTGCCCGCGGATCCACAGAGCTCTCAGCTACCTCTCTAGCACCGCATCTGCCTGCATGTCATGACTCCCACCATGACGATAACCAACTCTGAAACGGAAAACAAGCACCAATTAAATGCTTCCTTTTGTAAGAGTGGCTGTGGTCATGGTACGTCTTCACAGCAGCCGCACTTGGGCACTGACAGCTTCTAGGGTTTCTCCTCTCTTTGCCTCCTATCTCATCAAAGGCATGCTGGGACTACAGATCCGCACTACTGAGTCCAGTAGACTGCGGACTGAAGCAGTCCTCGTACTTGCCTGGCGAGCACTGTACCCATGAGCTGTCGCCCCAGCGCTCTTCCTTTCTTAAGCTGCTTTTGTCAAGTATTTTACTACAGCAATGAGAAAAGTGTCTGACCTACTGCCTACAACTTCAAGTTCTTTACCCCACCATAAACACCCTGCCGCCCTCACATCGAGCATGACCGGCCCACCCTCCTCTCTCCTTCAGAAACCAGGCAAGCCTTCTCCCCCCACATTCATTTCCCTCATTTGCAAAGTGTGGAGTTTGGTCTTGAGAAAGAGCACGGAGGCCTGGGCCCTGGAAACAGCTCTTAAATGTGTGGTTTCAGTAAGGGCTCAGTGTTTTCGTAAACAGATCTGTAAAAATGGCTATTATTCCTAATCACACATTCGTTTTAATATGAACATAAATGGGGGTAGCATTTCACTGCGGTGTTCATGTCACGTTGATGCTCCAGAGACATGGTCTGTTTTATCCTAATTACTTATCTTGGCACACTCAGCTACGAAAAGGCTGTCTAATGTCCTTTGTGTGAGAGTGATGGAAGCTGCAGCACCAGGAGCTCAGGGCAGGGCCCAGAGGCCCATGCTGCAGGGCTCAGCCGTCTGAAGCTTCCCAGTAGCCACAAAATCCTGGGCTCCAGAGAGGTCCCCTTCCTGGACCTCAAACTGCCCTTCCCCACAGCGCTTATCCTCTGGAGTCACAGCAGAGGAAACCTGAGAATTGAAACTCCCTGCTGTGAAGGCCCACAGAGGGCCTGGCAAACCGACCTCCATGAGTAGTCCCTGGCTGCTTCCAGAACTCAGCATGCTGTGTTCATGGCTGCCCCCTGAGAAAGGTTGCTGGCTTCTCTCCTTGTTCCCCAGAGCAGAGACCCAGGCAGGTGGGGCAGAGATCCCACTCTCTCTGCTCTTTTCTTTGTTCTCCCTGCCTCTGTCCTGGGCCAGAGTCCCTTATTTTTATCCCTGACCTTGTCCCTACCCTGGTCCTCATCACTCTCTGCCCCTGTGGTGTTACAAGATCCCCTCCTTAGTTTCCATCCCCCACCCCCACCCCTGGTTTCCTGTCAGTAAACACAACAATCTGTTCTGGAGTGCAACAACAGATCAGTACCCCAAATGGACAAGGTCCCCTGAGGACAAGCAGTGGGCCTGGTTATCTACAGCTTCTAGTTTCCAGTCAGGCCTTGGTGGTCCCCTACTGCACTAAAGACGCTATCAGCACATACTCTGGACTATGCCCTGTGCAAAGTTTTAGGGGGACAGCCTCAGGATACGAACAGCATGGCCCAGTCCCCGAGAGGAGGTAGGTCCAAGAAGCTGACATTACCAGAGATTGGCTGGATGGAGGCACCAGGAGAATGGACAAGGGGAAGGGAAGGAAAGAAAGGAGAGAGGAAGAAATCAGGGTGGCCACCCTGCTCTGACCTTGACACTCCAACATCTCTCTGTGGAATCAATTCCTGATTTGCAGAGAAACCCCCAGTTACAAGACCAACAGACCTCACATGAGTTCTAGGCAGGGAGAAGCACGAGAACAAGACAAGGTGAATCCCAGAACTCAGGGACATGGGCTCACAAAGAAGATAGCAAACAAAGGGCAAAGATGTCTGTGGATATTTGGGAGTGGAAACTGTAACTGATGTGTAAAAAACTCAGTACCATGCAATCTCAGAGACCCACCCAAGCATCCCACAAAGCAAGCTACTTCCCTAGCCTGTACCCTTGATCCTAGGAGAAGTGATGTGTAAACAGCCTTCCTGGAGGTGGTACCTACTCTGAGTCTTAGATAGTCACCCAACAAATGCCTTTGTACAGACCTCATCCATAAGCAAATTTAATAGCCAGTGTGGTAGCACACACTGGTGAACCCCGGCACTCGAGAGGCAGAGGCAAGAGGATTGAGGGTTTCAGGCTAGCTTGGAAAATAAAGCAATACCCTGTCTCGACAACAAAATAAAAACAGAACAAAGTTTGGCTTCTGTCTCTAGTCTTAGTACTTAGGATGCTGAGACAGCGAGATCATTGACTCCAGGACATCAGTACAAGGCTGGGGAGCCCAGTGGAACTGTCTCAAACAAAGGAAACAACAAAATCAGAGATTAGTTAACTAGGACCCTTCTGCCTATAGCCTGCTGTGCTTGTGTGTGGTTCCAGGGTGTCTTCGAGGGCTTTTATGTTCAAAGTTGGGTCAAAAATATGCTGGGGCCGCTGAGGGGAGGTCATGCTTTATGAGGTGGGTCCTAGTAGGAGATTCTCAAGTCTCTAGGGGAGCTGCCCTTAAAAAAGATTAAGGTAGGTCTTACGGGACCCCTGGGGTCTCAGGAGAGTTGTGAGAATGAGCCTCAGCCAGGCATTGTGGCTCATGCCTGGACTCCAAGAAGCAAAAGCAAGAGGATTTCTGTGAGTTTGAGACCAGCTCTAACTACACAGTGAGTTCCAGGCCATCCTGGGCTACCTTGTGAAACCATCAAACAGAACAAAAATGACCAACGAGCTTAGCCCTTAATTAAAAGACTTCTTAGTTTAATATCTGACCCCTTCTTTCCACACGCTCCCATCGATGCCATCCAACGGACTGCCCAGCCTTAGACTTCCACCCTAGAATGTGAGCTAAATGCTATCATTCCTTCATAAAGTTAGCCTGTCGCAGTAACAAAGCCTGACTGACACAGTCCTGACACGATGCTATGCCAATCTATGGCCCTCTCTTACTGTTTTAGTTGTGTCCTTACCCTGTTGGTTTCTGAAAACTAATTTGAAAGTCAAACTCAAAAGACCAGAAGTCAAACAGTCCAACTGTGCTAAGAACAGTACCCAGCTTCTTCAAATGCTGAAAGGATAGCTGGGTTTCATTCAAAGCACGTAGGAGCCGAGAGCCTGCAACACAATTTAAAGGCTGTGGCTTCTTAACGAGATGAGAGCCAGACATTCGAGACCCACTCCCTCTCTAGAGCCCTCCAACTTCAGAGTTCCTATACTGATATACCGTTCTAATCCAGGAGTTGGCAAGTGACTTGTGCCAACCAAACCATGCCTGTCAATGAGCTAAAAATGGTTTTTACAGGTTTTTAATGGTTGGAGGGGAGATCAAAAGAAAAAGAAGAGTTGTGGACTGGGAATGTAGCTCAATGGGTAGAGCTTACAGGAAGCTGTAGTTTGATCCCCAGAGCTGCATGAATCAATTAAACCCAGGGTGGTGTGCACTCCTGCAACCAACCCAGCATGTGGGAGGTGGAGGCAGGTGGACCAAGAGTTCAAGGTCAGGCCTGGAGATTTGAGCACTCACTGCTCTTCCAAAGAAGCCAGACTGGATTTCTAGCACCTATATAGCAGTTCATGAAGGTTTATAACGACAATAGCAGGAGATCCGATGCCCTCCTCTGGCCACCTTGGTATGTTTTTATAGTACACAGACAGACAGACACATATTCAGGCAAAACATCCATATACATACATTTAAAAAAAAATAAAGAATTCAAGACCATCCTCAGTTGTACAAGTTCGAGGCCATGCTGAGCACATGAGGTCCTTTCAGGAAGAAAAGAGGGAAGGAAAGAAGGAAGGAAGGAACAAATAAAATAGAAAAGAAAGAATTTTGCGACCTACGGAAATTCCATGAATTCAAATCAGCCTTCAGAAGAAGGCTGTTGTGTCCACTCCATGTCCCATGAGCCTCTTTGTTGTCACCCTTCGCCCCCCATGCCTCTGACCCAGACAAGTTCATCTGCTTCCTGTCAGTACACATTTGTTATTACTTTTCTCAAACTTCAGGTAAATGGAATCACACAGCCTGCGTTTTTTGTGTCTGGCTTCCTTCAGTCAGGATAATGTTTTGAGATTCACCCATGTTGTATCAATACCAGACCAGACACATCTGCTTTTGTCTGTGAGGGAAAGGCAGAGTCACGTCAGGTCAGAACTCCACACGACCAGCAGGATGAGAGTTACTCAGCTGTGTGGCCTTTCTCAGCTCAGGGGCACTTTTGGTCTAAAGGTGGATTTTCTACAATCAAACGTGTGTCCCACAAGCCAGCACAGAGCCACCATTTTATGAATGTGAACAAGAAAGGTTTGATGGGCAAATATCCAATGCCTCTCACAAGAAATGTCAAGAGTGTGTACGTGTGTGTGTGTGTGTGTGTGTGCACGTGCGCGCGCGCATATGTGTGTGTTTGATGAGAAAACAAGAAGAGAAAGTTCTAATAATCTTAAAAAACAGCTTCAACTAGTATAGATTTTTGAGTGGTTATAAATTTATTTGTAGCAGGTGGCACAGTCTTTAATCCCAGCACTGAGGAGGTAAAGTCATGCAGATCTCTGTGAGTTCAAGGCTGGCCTGGTCTACCTAGTGAGTCCCAAGCCAAAATATGCAGTGACTGACACCATATTAAAAAATTAAAAAAAAAATTAATTCTGTGTACGTGTATGAGTGTGCACACAGAGGCCAAAGGCACGGGGTCCCCAAGAGCTGGAATTACAGGTGTGAGTCGCCTGACAGAGACGTTGAGAACTGAACTCAGTTCCTCTGCAAGAACAGCATGAGCGCTTAACCACTGAGCCACCTCTCCGGCCCCTGCTTGTAAGTTTCGTCTCACCACTTTGTTCAAAGAAAACTCCTTGTCAATGATGTTCCAGGATACTTTGAAGAAGTCACATTGCCATTTCAAGCATATAATTAGATGCTAATAGGTTTGGATTGCAGCAGCTCATGTTTAGTGGTAAAACAATTGTGGTTCTTTCATTTAGACTTTTATACAAACTCAATACCTAAAATTTTCCTTTCCTTTGTATTTTAATGATAAGCCTAATGGAATCTTTTTCACTAAGCCCCATAAAGGCACCTCCAAATTCCCGTCAACTGGCCCTATGTGTCATATCTATATTCTCTTATTCTGTGTGAGCTATGAACTGGAAGCAGTGAGGGTTCACAGGCCCGGAGACCAGGAGAGACATTCCAGTTCTGACTAGCAAGCGGTCGTGCTAAAGCGGGCCCTCCTGCCCCCTAGTGGTCGTTCTTGTACATGCCTCTCAAGGGGAAAATGTGATACAGGCAAAGTTATCATCCTTGTTACTCCGGCATTGTGCCTACCATGGGTCCTGGCTGAGCTTTCACAGGCATCCTCCCTGCATTGCATAGCTACCCTCTAGTCGCTGGTGAGGTTGAGCCTGGGGCTCCACTCCATAGATTCCATCTGTCTCTCCTTTATCTTCATTACTACATCACGAGCCAAGTTCCTCCTGTGTTGTTAGCCAGTGAGGCCACCCTTGACATAGGTCATTAACCCCCTCTCTCCAAACCTGAGAGACATAAGGTCCTTAGGAGGGAGAGGAGAGAGTGGACCTGGAAGTAACACAGCCACCTTTTCAGCAGCAATTTGATGGCAACAGGCAGACTCCAGGGTTCAGGTACTCAAGGAATTTGAGGTCCCCTTGAAACATAAAAAGGAAAGAACCATGCTGGGCTGTAAGCACTTGATGCATCCTCTGTGTCTAGGCAGAAGCCCAGCCCTTTCTTCACTAGCTGCAACACAACACGTGGCCACAGAAAGACAACAGCAGCAGCAGCAACAAATCATCCTTTCTCCAGCTCACAGATCGAGCATCAGTTCCAAGGTGTTTATGTGTGTTGGGTAGTTTTTTGTTAACTTGACACAAACTAAGGTCATCTGAGAAGAGGGAGCCTCAAGTGAGAAAAATCCTCCATTGAATTGGACTGTAGACAAGTCTGTGGGGCACAGACTTAGTCAATCCTTGCTGTGGAAGGATCCAGGCCACGGTGAGTAAGGCTGCCCCTGGGCAGGTGGGCCTGGACGATAAGAAGCAAGCAGAGTGCATCATGGGAAGCACACTTGTAGAAGCTTTCCTGGATGGTCCCTGCCTTTCCTCCTACTTGAGTTCCTGACCGGACTCCCTCAATGATAAGCTGTGATCAGATGTATGAACCAAATAAACCCTCCTGATGTTGATCACATCAATGGAAAACAGACTAGGATGCCAAGTACTGTTACGAGAAAATTAACCTGCATGGAAATCAGAACAAGTCAAAGTTGGTGGTCATTAGTGCACACGGGGAAACCGGGGGACATCCGAGTTTTCATCTGAAATGAGGACAGTAGATTCCCCTCTGAAAAGAACAACTGAGCAGGCTGTAGAATCTATATGGAATGTTCTGGTACTCCAGCACATCCCATCTCTGTCTTCCTCTGCTCCAAGGCTCTTGGGAGCCCGGGCAGGCCAGAAGCCCCAGACTCTGTCTCATCAGCCCTCCTCTGCCAGGTAGAGCTCCATGTGTCTATTGGAGAAGTGATGTCAGAGGTTATGTTAGAACCAGCGAAGGGTAGCTTGGATGCTAGGATGGACATCAAAATGTTCAGGGTTTCTCACTCAACCTTTGTTTCCGAGTGGGGCTTCAGAAGAAGTCCCCCTTGCAGCGTGCTCAGCAAGTCCAAGTCTTGGCATCGACCTAAATCCCCTTCACTGAACTGTGAGCAGGTTTATCTTAGCCCACCAGGTTGGCAACAGTGAGCCAATCTCTTCCTAGCCAGAGATCCCTGTATTATGACAAGGTAAGGGTGCCAGTGTTCAGGGGCACTGGCTCTGGTCACACCCTGGAGTTGTGGAGCAGCTGTGGAGGGTCACCAGGATGTTAGTGTCAGGGTCCATGAATCCTATCCAGTTGCACAGTCGCCACCTACAAGTGGTTCCAGGGACCACTGTGACTACCAGAAGAGATGCAAGGGAGTCTTACCCTAATACTTTGGTCTTTCAGGACATGAATTTTATCCTGGGTTGTCTTTCACATATTAATTTTCTGCTTATAAGAGATCAACAAATCCTAAACTGCCTTATTGAAAGATAAAATAAAATAATAAATTAAAGGGGAGAAAGGCCCTGTGATATTTAGCTTCCAGCAAACCAACATACAAGGCTACAGAGACGGCTCTCTTCCCTTTCTATCCATCTCAATTTCACATCTAAGGAAAATGGCTACTGGCACCCCCATGCTTCATCTCCTAGTGCAAGTCCAATGCTGAAATCTTGCAGTTCTCTAAGACACCAATGTTGACAGCTGGGGAAATAGCTCAACAGCTAAAGCCCTTGCCACACAAGCAAGAAGACCTGAGTTCTGACCCTAGAACCCCTTCTTTTTTTTTTTCTTTTTTCTTTTTTTCGGAGCTGGGGACCGAACCCAGAGCCTTGCGCTTGCTAGGCAAGCGCTCTACCACTGAGCTAAATCCCCAACCCCCCAGAACCCCTTCTTAAAAAGCCAGCCATACTTGGGGCTAAGAGATGACTCAGTGGTTAAGAGCACCGACTGCTCTTCCAGAGGTCCTGAGTTCAGTTCCCAGCAACCACACACATGGTGTCTCACAACCATCTGTAATAGGATCTGATGCCCTTTTTTGGTGTGTCTGAAGACAACTACAGTGTACTCACATACATAAAATAAATACATTCTTTAAAAAAAAATAATAAAGCCAGCCATACTCCTGAGGCCTTGCCCCTCACCTGGGCAAAGCAGCAGAGCTCACCCTGGTGGCGTGGGCTCAGTAGAACTGTGGGCTGACCAACTCAGCTATCAGCCAGGCCCAGATCCAGTGCTTAGAGTTGGCCCACCCCAATGTCTACCCCATTTCTAAGCTGCTGAAGAACATGAAGAGACTGGTCCTTTGGAACCAAAGCAGCAGTGTCTCCATGACACAAGGCAACAACAGGATATCCGAGAGGAGTCTGGTGAGGATCCAGTATCAATGGTGCAGCAGAAGCCAGAGACCTCGAACCAGACCAATGACTCATTGCAACAAACATTGCAAGTGAAGCACTTAGGGCAAAAAGATATATGGTGTGATACACTGTGACACACTGAACTGGTGGGATTTTTTTTTTCCTTTTGGAGGAAGCAGTTACAAGGGCAAAGGGCAGATATGGAGGGACAGGGAGATAACTAGGTCGGGTGAATGATGTGAAATCCACAAAGAATCAATAAAAAGAAAAGAAAGGCAGCCATCGCCCATGCATTTGTAACTTAGCACCACGGAGGTGAAGACTGGTGAATCCCTGAGGTTCGCTGGCCAGTTAGCCCAGCCTATTTGAGATCCAGGCAAGTGGGAGACCTGTCTTAACAAACAAGGTGTTGGGTTGGTGGCATGACTCAGCAAATAAAGGTGCTTGTGCACAAACTTGGGAGTCTGAGTTTTGATCCCTAAGATCCAAGTAAAGCACAAAGGAGAGAACCAGCTCCACAAGTTGTCCTCTGACCTCCACATGTTGCACATGCACACACCTGAGAGAGACCGCTACTGGAACATGTATGTCTGTGAGCCCATCAACCAGAGCAGGGTACGGTCTGAGGCAGATAGGATGTGCTGTCCCCTGAGATCTGGATGCCAAGTAGTCTCTGGTCTATGAGTCCAACCCCTGTCCACGATCTCTCCCAGGTCTCCTTTGATCCCTCCTCTCTTCTGAATGTCCACCCGAGGCCTCTCCACTAATCCTTGTGAGGCTGGCACTTCAGTTCTCACTGCTACATGCTCATCCTCGTCACTGTCTCCTACCTCTACTGCCAGAGCCACACCAGAACTCGGGAAGGGGAAGAGTACAATCAAAACTCCTTGACCCTATAGCTCACCCAATTCCAAGAGACCCCAAAAAGTCTCTGGGTACTAGCTTTCCTGATTGTGTGTCTGTAGCGTGCAGGCGCTGGGCATCTGCTGCAGGCTCCTGGTGTGGGATGAACTTGGAAGGCACAGGTCAGGATGAAGAGCCATTAGAAGGACAAAACCTCTCCTCCAGTTCCATCCTGGTTGGCTTTGACTGTGGAGGCTTGGCTCGCATCACACAGCAAACAAGGGGCAGGCGCAGAGCCCTCCTACCCCACACCTCCATCTGCCATCCTGGATCTGGGAGCCAGCCCAGGCAGCCATCGTCTCAGCAGGGCCATCTGGGAATCCTCAACTCCATGTTGCAGTGGAGCCAAGCCTGCACTCCTGAGCTCTGAGCCAAAGCGGGGAACTGGGGATTGGAATCCCGGACACGGTGAGACAGAGCCAGCACCTGGGAAATCTCAGGAAGACACACTGTCGCCTGAAATTGAGGCTAGAGAATTCGTTGTTGGTGAATTCTTGTAGAGCAATGCAGAAGAGAAGCAGAAGAGCCAGCCCTGAGCTCAGCCACACTTGGCTCTGGGTGAACCCATCCCTGACAAAGCCCAGAGCCCAAGGTATGGGGACAGCCAACTGGAGGAAATGGGTGGATGTGTTGCTAGCTACCACTAGCTATCTAGACTTGGACTTCCAGGATCTCGGTATGTTATTGAAAGAATTGAGCACACAGCAGTGAAGCAGCGAGAAGAGACTGTGCAGGACACTCTGCAAGGGAGCACAGGCCACTTTGGGCAGAATGTCCAAAGAGCAGCCATACTCCATGACGTAAGCCTCTGTTCACTAGAAGTCTGCCCTCTCCTGTGATTTATCTGACTATAATCATATGCAAGTCCAATTATGCACAGGCATAAGATAATAAATAATGCTTCCCCCTGTTTCCCTGGGAGAATCAGTTTACTTTGCTGTGTATGCAGCAAAAAGAAGTTTAGGCAGGATGGGACCCTGCCTCCCCTTCCCTGATATGTTTGGGTACATGTTTGAATGAAAATCAGACATTGCCATAGGGTTGTCAAGGAAAGGCAACTCATTCCACTATCTGAAGTGCAATGTGTATGTGGCCCAGTACAGGGGAGGATCCCAGGTTGCCAAATACATTGGAGGAAGGGCATAGATAGCCCAAGTCCCAGGCTGCTAAGATTTCCATTTTCCTACATCAGATGTGGCTCTGGTCTCCAAAGGCCTTGGCGGAGCTACTGCTAAGCCTAGCACTCAACTCACAGCACGGGACTGAATTAAGGCCAGCAACAGTGATGGAGAAAGAGAAGCCATTTGACTCCTGATTTAGGAGATCCTGAAACTAGGCTCATGTAAGATAAGCCAGGACACCAGACAAAAGACCCAGAATTTCCATGAAAGCAAGAATCTAGCTGTCCAGATCACCACATATCCCCAATGTCTAGAACACAGACAGATATGCAAAGGGTACCCAATAAACAGCTGGCAGGGGAGCAATTTCTTTTATGACTCTCACAATGTACTGTACCATCTTCATATAACAAACGTCAAGTCAACACATAGTGGTTGATTAAGAACTTACTGTCCTCAGAGCTGCTGCCCACCCCCAGCTAGAACACTTCATCCTTTGCCTCATCAAACATGTTGACAGATACCCTACCCCGCTCCAAAATAAAATAAAGAACTGGGTCAGAGACCAGGACATTTTGGTCTTAAGAACAGCCAATATCTATGAAGGACAGATGTGCAAAAGCACTGTTCAGAATATTCGCACGTTGGCCCTCCCATGACTGTCCCCATCTATAGATAGAAAGATAGTTGTGGTTGGTCACAGGTCAGACAGCCATAACTGTCAGTACAGGCATGTATGTATCTCATGACCGGGATCTCTGAAGACAGTCCTGAGTCTCCAGCAATGTACACAGGAGGCAGGCAGCATGGCGCACATCCTGGGACTCCTGGATGCTGAGGTATTTCCTGCTGACCCTTGAGCCAGTGCTTATCCCAACATTTATAAATGAGCCATTATTCCTACCTACCTCACACTGGAAGCAAGTGAGTCCCAGACTGAGTATGGGAAGATGGGGCCCTGTCAGATCTGCCACCTTTGCCTAGTTTGGACTTTCCGATGACCTTTCTCTAGAACACAGCATAGAATAGCCAGGAAGAGTTTTTCAGTAGAAGTGAGGGGTTAGGAATGTCAAGATTGTAGAAGAGGGGGAAAAAGGGGGGAGGCTTGTGAGTAGCCGACAGGTATGTGAGGAAGTGCTTGCCATCGCTAATCATCAAGAGAATGTCAATCAAAACTCAAATAGGGTAGAAGCTCATACCCTGAGATAAAAGACAGCAAAGGACTGGAGAAAGGGAGGCCCTTCACACATAAAGAAAAACTGGTCCAAACACTGTGGGGAAGAAACAACATGGAAATGCCTCCAAAGACTAAACTAGAACTTCCAATTTGCTAGCCTCTGGGCACATCCAAGAGGTGTGGTTCTCCCTGCTCCACAAGGGCGGTGAGTGGGAGCAGAGACGTTGGAAGAGAGGCAGGGGCTTCAGAAGTTCTGTGAATGGTCACACCGGGATGGCTTGCCAGTAGACCAATCAACCTTACTTAGGGTGATTGAAGGCTTACAAAGTTTTGGGGGACTGAGGGTAGGGACATCCAGGATGGGCTGTGGTCTTAGGGTACCTGACATGCCCATTAGCATGGGGGAAGCATTTCGGGAATTTCAGGTGCTGCCTGAACAAGTTTTGTCAGGAGAAAGGGAATGGATCCTATAAACTAATTGATGCCTTAGTTTATAAGATCAAGTAGAGGCAAGAGTGGGGAAGTCTCCATTTTGAGCAGATTTCAGAGGCTAGCCAGTTACGATGAACTTTGACCTTAATTAGCAAAGTTTTCCCACAGAGAAGGAAGGAAGTCATCACCTCACAATGACGCTTGCATCCCTGTGCCCACTACTCATAATAGACATGGAAACAACTTGAGTGTCCATCCACAGATGACTGGATAAAGAAAATTGTCTCTGTGTGTGTGTGTGTGTGTGTGTGTGTGTGTGTGTGTGCGCGTGCGTGCGTGTGTGTGTGTGTGTGTGTGTGTGTGCATGCGAGTGTTTTCAATGGAATTATTCAGCATCTTAAAAGGAGATCTTGTCATTTGAAATGACGTGGGTAAATTTAAAAGACATTGAGCTGTAATGAAATAAGCTAAACAAATGAAAAAAACGTTGCGTGAAACCCGTTATGTATGGGATCCAGGCTTGTTTTTTAATTGAACAATAGAGCTGGTAAGATGGCTCAGTTGGTTAAGAGTGCTTTTCACCAAGCCAAGTGGTCTGAGTTCTATTCCTTGAACCTAGATGGTAGAAGGAGGAGACGGATCCCAAAAGTTGTCCTCTGACATCCATATACTCACTGTGGTGTACACACACATTCTGAATAAACAAACAAATGTAATCAGTCAACATATAGCAGCAGGAGAATAGTGAGCGACAACAGTGGGAGGGTCAAAGGGCATAGAGTTGTGGCTTTATGGGACAAATAGAGAAATCCAGCATAGAGCATGTTACACTGTAAATTTGTTGAGAGAGTGGGAGTTAAGTATTAACCTAAAATTGGAAGGAGGAGAAAGAGAGACTGGAGATTGTGGATATGTTAATTAGTTAATGAATATGTAAACTGTGAGGTGATTGATAATATATATATACATACATACATGTATATATTAGATATAAATAGAGATACAACAAGGGCCCAGGAGACCCAAGGTTGATAGAAGGGCAAAGCTGCCCCTAAGAAATCATAGTCTCTTGGAGACGGTGGGGCCGACATCAGCACCCTCAATATAGCTTAGAAAGTACCTTGAGGAAACTAGACCAGGAGCAGAGGACAGCAGGAAGGAAGTGTTCTCTTTAGGAAGTCATGGAAGGTGGGGAGCCTGCAGGGCAACCCCAGTGTGTGTGGGCCTGGGACGAGGTCACCAAGAGGAACCAGCTGCAAGCCACTCTCTTAATGAGTGCAGCCTCCAGGCCACCCTCCCACATCCCTGTTTCCACTTAGCCTACCCTTGAGCTCTGGGTGACCTTCAGGTCCTAGCTGTCCCCAGTCCTCTGTGCTCAGCAGCCCTTGAGCTGCCAGGCACCCTCTGGCTTCCCTGACTTCCATTCCCTATGGGTAATGACTTCCACTCTAAAGGAAGTGAGCCGAAAGTTGTTGAATGGGGCCACACTAGGGGTTAAGCCAGAACCACATAGGAGTTCTCCATCCCTTCCTAGACCCTCTTGAACACTGATCTCACTGCCCCAGAAGAACCTTAGCAGCAACTCCTAACTGTAACACACAGCAGCTGCCAGGCCACTGCTCGCTCTGCACTGCTCGCTCTGCACTGCTCGCTCTTGCACTGCCGCCACACTGGGTCCCCAGGGCCGCTACTTCTGTAAGCTAGGGAATGGAGCCCAGCAGGCTCAGATGCCAGCCTGGATACTGCTGTAGAGGTAGATTAGTATTTAAATCCGTAGACTCAGGTTCGGGGAGACGGCTCAGCAGTTATGAACACTAGCTGATTCTTCAGAGGACCTAGGCTCAGTTCCTAGCATCCACGTGGCAGCTCATACAAGCCTGTAACTCCAATTCTAGGGGACCTAATGCCATATCCTGATGCCCTCTGGTACTAGGAACTCGCATGGTCCACATATGTACATACAGGCAAAATGCCCGTGCCCATAACATAAATAAATAACCCTTTAAACTAGCAGACTTTTGAATAAAGCAGATCACATGCCATCGGGTGGTAGGCTTTATCTGATGAGCCTAAGTCTCTAAGAGCAAAGACTGTGTTTTAGAGCAGGAGTTTGGCCTTGAGACTACAACACAGAGACTGCCTCTATCTCTGCCCTGCCAGTCTGCCTTGAAACAAGAACTACAGACGTGTCAGCTTCTACAATGACATGTGTCAACTCTCTGGAACAAACCTCTCCTGGTGAAAATCCCTAGGAGATGTATATATAAGCATTCTACATTACTCAGATCTCTCTCTCTCTCTCTCTCTCTCTCTCTCTCTCTCTCTCTCTCTCTCCACACACACACACACAGACACACACAGACACACACAGACACACACACACACACACACACACACACACACACACACAGGCGCGCACAGAATTCTATCCCTCTGGATAACCTGATTAATACACTCTCTCCTTCTACTTCATTCATAGACAAGGGTGCAACCTTAGCTTCCCTCAGTGGCACCAAGTACTTTGAGGACATCAAGGGCCCTGGGTACCAGGTTGAGCATTTGCTCCTTGTGATCCTTCCAGGAACAGCCTGGCTCATGCCCAGTGCTGAGGGAGTCTCTTGCAGCCATGAGAGAAAGCTACCAGAAAATGGATTTGATTAAAATAAAATGTTGACACAGACGACAAGCATTCACATCGAAGATTACATATCAGAACGAAATAGTCACCAAGACCTCGATTTCCATCACACACAGTGACTCACTTGCTCATTTAACAAATATTTACTGACTGTGTGCATGGAACAAGCTTTCTTCTAGGTGCTGGGAATGCAGCAACAAAGGAGACAATTGCACTCTAGGAGAGACAGGCAACTTGCATATTGAGATCTAATGTCTTCTATGTTGAGAGAAGGCTCTGGAGAGAAACTGAGCCCAGCAAGGAGAGTGGACCAAGAGAGGCAGGTGAAGAGGGTCTGGCTGGTGTAAGGTGCACAGAGGCTACTGTTAAAGTGGCATTTGAAAGGAGGTAGGAGGTAGGCCAGGAAGCCCTGAGTGAGGAAAGCAGCTCCAGAGAGGAGCCAGCAAAGGTAGAGCTCCCAAGGTGGTACACTGGGAGAGCAGCAAGGAGCCAGCGGAGGCAGGGCAAACTAAGAAGGGAGAGCAGAGAAGTAGCAGAGGTAGGCTAAGCACGAACTGAAGAATTAGGCGGTCACTAAATGTTGGTCCAGAAGAGGCGCCCTAACTCTGCAAGACTCTAAAGAGGAGGTAGCTCAGAATGTGAGGACCCGAGTCCTCAACAGACAGAGCGGAGAAAGGGAAGTGGTGGGGCTCTGTAGACAGTGATTTAGGGCCCATCATTCCTGAGCTGCAATATACCCAGAGAAGCCAATGACTAAACTTCCTGCCTCTTTTGTCTTGCCTCATCCCTAGAGGTAGAACTGGATTTAACACTAAGGTGAAGTAGTTGAGGACAGGAGAAAGGTCAATGAGGGAGAAAGCCACCAAGAACCATCTCTGAAAGTTGATGTTTGTACTATTTTTGGCTTTATTTGTTTGTTTGTTTGGTTGGTTGGTATTTGGTTTTTACAACAGTTACACTTTGTAACCCAGGCTAGTACCCAAACTCTTAGTGAGTTTCCACATCTTACCATCTTTCTATCCCTCCAACAACATTCCATAGCTGTTGTCAACACTATTGTCCCTTATCCACCACTGATTCCACTGGTGGGGAGAAGAAAGAGAGATCTTGTTTAAATATTAGGATTACCCACAATGGGGAGGTGGAGACTTTCTCCCTGAAGAAGTTGCTTGGGAATCTCTGTGTTTAATAAGCAGAAACAATTGGCTAGTCATAAACAACTCTTCCCCTCCCTGGTGTGTCCTTTAAAGCCAAGAATGGGGGCATCAAGAACCCAGGTCCTCTGAGCTCAGCCCTGAAGCAAATTCAGAGCTCTCAGCAAGAAATCACCCCTGACCTGGAAGCCAGAGAGGCACGCTGTGTTCTCCTACCCCTCAGAAGTGACGTGCCCCTTCCTTTTCCAATGTCCCCTTTCTGTCTGGAACATGGGGAGGATGAGTGCCCCTCCCCCCCAACTAGAGCTGATGACTCAGAGGCCACCTGCATCCATTTTCCAGCTCTGCCCGTGGCACATCCTCTGTTCCTGCTTCTAAGCCGTCAGCAATCAGTGCCCTCTGCCTGGGCTACATCTGAACACTGAAGCATTCTTCCAGGATTCGTCACTTTCTGAGAGGGCTTACATAAAGAGGAGCTGTTTCCAGGACAGAGCAAAGACTCACCAGTGGAATTTAGAACAATCCTTGGAAAAGCCAGTCCCCTAGAGAAGGGAAAATTCCCCTGCCCTAGCAGACTCATCACTTGCGAGCAGCCCTGAGCCTGCAGGGACCCTCAAAGGAGAATGACAGAGAACCCAAAACCCTGAGCCCTGTACTCTGGAAGTTTTGCAGGACCTGGATGCTAGGGTTCAGTTTATGGGGATGGGATGAGAAGACTCTTCCCGCTCTGCCTCTTCTCAGTGAACACATCTCCCAACTTCAATGTTCCCCAATGCTCCCATCTGCTAGAGCTGCTCGGATGCTTTCTCTGAGAGACACCAACCAAGGCTGATCTCTGGATGCTTGGCGCCACTCTGCCTCCATCGAATGACTTCAGGTTCGAGCAACCTGGGAGTCAGGCATGAAGGCTCCTCGCTCACTGAACTGGACTTCCCGTGAGATGAGACCAAGCCACCATCCACTTCCTGATAGACCTTTATGGAAACTTCCTGGCCAGTACTTGTCTTCCCATAGCTTTTTTCTTCAGCTGTGTCTCCTGCATTCAAATGTCACCCCACTTCATTCAACTCTTTCTGGACTGTTCTTCAACTGGTCTTTCTGTAACATGTTTTCTTTATTCCCTCAGAGCCTTGGTTTTTTTAAAGAGGGTGTTTCACTATATAGGTCAGGCTGGTCACAAATATAATACAGGCAAGGATGACTTTGAACTCCTGAGCCTCTTGCCTCAACCATCTAAGCACTAGGATTATAGGTGTGTATCACATCTGGCCTTAACATTTTTTTTTTACCTTCTGTGTGATTGTGTATGTTGTTGATCCTCTAACCAAGTCCTCAGATCTCAACTTCAGGGTCATCTCCAAAAGAGTTTATGCTGACACCCATCCAAAGTAGGTCCTTCCTACTAACCTTTTGCTCCCTTTTGGTCTCCCCTTTATTTCCTACAGAGCATTTAGCCAACTTGAGTTAGGCATATTTTAACAATAATGATATGCTTGTATGTTTCCTGTCAGTCTTCCCTGCTTTTGATTCTCATGAGCATAGATTGGAAGGAGGCACTTCAGAGAGTCCTGAGAGACAGAACTGGGGCTTGGTAGAGAGAACAAGATTCCTTGAGGGAAGAGACCATTTCTCACACCATGTTCCTACTGTCTAGCTCAAATCTTGGCAGAGAATCTTCCTGGATGGATGGATGGATGGATGGATGGATGGATGGATGGATGGATGGATGGATGGATGGATAGATGGATGGACGGATGGATGGACGGATGGATGGATGGGTGGGTGGATGGACAGGTGGATGGATGGATGGATGGATGGATGGATGAATGCTGGTTGCCTAGATGGATAGATAGTGATGTATAGGTAATGCATAGATGATGAGTGGATGGATGAATGATGGCTGGATGGGATAACTTTAGCTTTGAGCATAAAGTGGTAGAAACCATGTCTAAGAAATGAGGAGTTGTTAGAATAGACTCTGTACCTAAAGGAACCTTGGAGACCCATTTCAGAAATGTGGACCATGTCATTTCAGCCCCTGAATGAGAAAACTCACCCATGAGTACACTCAGGAAATACCTTCCTGGATGATGAGATGGAAATGAAAACCAAATGGCTGAGGAATGCCGCCGCTTCCCTCGCTCTTCACAGGGGGCAGAGCTCTTGGACTCTGGCTGGGTCACAGGCTGATGAGTTGATGAAGGAAGGATGACCCACAATACTCTGGGACGTGTTTACATGACAGAACTTGGTTTTGCAATATCAGCAGCCTTCCCTAGAACATCAGGGACAAATTCCAGAAGAGAAGACTTGCTATCTATGGATTCCCAGTGACTCATACAACCAACCAAAGGAACACAAATGAAAGAGGCAGCTGACTGTTGGGCACAGATCAACACAATGACAGCTTGACACAATGGAGCAGGCAAGTCAGCCTGTGCCAAATGTTATTAGAATGAGCTCACATGGAACCTTCTAGAACAGTCAGTAAGAGGCCAAGGATGGTGGCTGCCTAAGCTGCTACTATATTAACTTAGCATGCCTAGCCCACTGGAAAGCTGTAGAACATAGTGAAAGAAATGAGTCCCTATGGGGTTGGGGAATCAAACCTAACACTATCACGGAAGAATTAAGGATACCAATGTTGTTTCTGCTCCCAAGAGAATTGTGTAACAAAAAAGGCAGACAGGTAATTTAGAGGGAGAGACGGTGGCACTAAGGAGTCCCTTGAGGACATTTTGGATTTTTTCTGGAGGAAATGAAGGGAGGATGCAAAGAGAAAAGAGAGGCAAACATGTTGTGTGTAAACTTCAATAACAATGCAAGGATGCAACAAGATTGACTTTGCAAAAGAATGTGGTTTGTGACAAATGTGAATGCCATGGTGGCTATAAAGGAGCTGCAGCATGCTGGCCCAACTGCTGAGCCAGTGGAATCCAAATTTGGATTTTCAGAGAGAATGGGGAATGGTTCCAGAAATTCAGTCTGTGTGCATGAAGTTCCAGGACCATGGAGAATATTGATCCCTCTTCAAGATAGATGTAAAGGCTGCAGTAGTAAGAAGACTGGGAGAAGATTCTAGAAGATTATGTTGGTTTGGAATTTTTGTCAACACCAGCTAGAATCATCTGAGAAGAGAGAACTTCAATTGAGAAAATGACGCCATCAGACTGGCCTGTGAAGCATTTCCTGGATTGAGGACTGATGTGGAAGGGCCAAGCTCACTTTGAGCAGAGTCATACTTGGGCACTGGGGTGTATAAGAAGCAAACTAAGCAAATCTGGAGGAGCAAGCTGTTAGGTTTTGTTACTCCATGTTCTCTGTTTCAGTTCCTGCCATCAGGTTCCTGCCTTAAGTTTCTGCCCTGACATTCCTTCATGATGGGCTACGAACTGTAAATTGAAATACATTCTTTCCTTCTCAAGTTATTGTTGGTCATGGTGTTTTATCACAAGGGCCAGGCTGATCTCTCCCAACAGGAAGACCTTGCCATGTGGATGGACACACAACTGATGGAAGCAGTGTGTGTGTTCCCCTAGACAGTATCCATTCCTGATGGTCAAACCTCAGTCATCACTTGTCCAAGTCTGACTGTCAAACATGGAACCCCAAGTCTGTGTTAAATGAAGGTGTGTCAGCATATTGTCTACCCACATGGAGCTGCATAATCATCTAGTACCAAGTAAAAATCCCATAAACTGTTCTCTTCTGATATACCTCCTTTGTTAGAAAACCTCCTCCTCTGGAAAAGGAAGAAGAGACTGGTGAAAAGGCAGGTGGAATGGGTGGTCTTTGATCCATACTGAGAAGAACAGAAACACTATAGTGGAGAAGCATCTGGGACAGATGAACACCCTCCTAGATTGGTATGCTGGACAGTTTTTGTCAACCGACTCAAACTAGAGACACCTGGGAAGAGGGAACCTTAGTCATGGAGCTGTCTCCACCAGATGCTATGTCTATGGGGCATTTTCTTGATTGCTAATTTGTGAAGGACAGCCTAGCCCACTATGGGCAGTGCTACTCCTAGGTATGTAGTCTTAGATCGGATAAGAAAGGTAACGGAATATAAGTGTGGAAGCGAGCCAGTAAGCAGGGATCTTCCTTGGCTTCTGCCTCAGTTCCTGCCTCGAGAATCCTTCCTTGGCTTCCCTTAATGACGGACTGTACAATGTAAAAAGAAAAATACTTTTTTCCCCAAGTTATTTTTGGTCATAGGGCTTCTCACAGCAACAGAAGACAAACTAGGACAAATGGTGTTCACTGTTGGACCTCCTAATGGAGGAAGACCTTGGCCTGCTGGTGTTCTACCCAGGAGTGAGTGAGTGAATCACTGTAGTCATCACTTGCTATTGTGTTATTCTGCTACCCAACTACAGAAGTGTTCTAAAGTGAAGGATGAACACGAGCGTAGAAACTTTGACTTTGCACAATGTTTTGAATGACTTCATTTACATAGACTTTCATTTCTCCATGACAGTGACAAGATATAGGACAGAAGCAACTTATTTTGGCTCACAGTTTCAGAGGGCTTCAGTCCACATGGTAGGAAAGGGATAGTAGCATGGCTCAGTTCATGACAGTGTAGAAACATGTGACAGAGACCATTCATATCAAGGTGGATTAGAAAAAACACAGGGTAGCAGGAATCATGGGTCTAAACTTCAGAGGTTAGAATGGTTAATATTCACTGTCAACGTAACTGGATTTTTTACATTTATTTATTCATATATAAAAGTATATGGCATATGAATGCATGCATGCCTGTCACTGCATATATACAGAGGTCAGAGGACAACTTAAGGGGGTCAGTTCTATCCTTACACCGTGTGGGTCGTAGAGACTGAACTCAGGTCCTCAGGCTTGGCAGCAAGCGTCTTTACTCACTAAGCCATCTCACTGACCATTCAACTATATTTAGAATCATCTTAGAAACATGCTTCTCAGTGTGTCTAGAAAGGTGTTTCTAGAATGGTTTAACCAAAAAGGGGAAGACCTACCCTAAATATGGGCAGCACCGTGCCATGGTCTGTGGTGAGCACCAGCATTCATTTCTGCTTCCTGACTGTGGGCATGTGACTAGCCAGCTCATGTTCCTGCTACTTCCCCTCCACCGTGGACTTCCCCTCAAAGTGTGATCCAAAACAAACACTTCCTCCCTTAGCTTGTTTTTGCCAGGCGTGTCGTCACACTGACAAGAAAATAGTACAGAGGCCCACTCTGAGTGACCCACGTCTGCCAGGTAGGCCTCACCTCCTAAGGCTTTCGCAGCCTCCAAAGTAGTGTCAGCAGCTGGGGAGCAAGCACTCAAAATATGATCCTGTTGGGTGCTGTTAGTGACTGTCCTCTGAGCCAAGCAGCCACCATCTTGGGGGGTTCAGCTATAAACCCCTGTAAAGGATTAGCCGAGCTGGGTTTGTTGACTGTTTACACCCCCCATGAAAGAGAGGTGGGAGGGCCCCAAAACCCTAGCCAACCACTCCCTACTACCTACTGTATGCACCTCTGCCTTAGTCGTACATGACCTGGGGGGGGGTCTGGGGTATGGGGGGGGGTACTAGGGGAGAAGAAAGGCTCCACTTGTGCAGCTCTGGGAAAGCCCTCCTCCCTACTGGGTAAGGCCTTTCAGGTGTGTTCTCCTGGGGAAGGAGCACCCACACCCCTGTAAGTAACCCCTTACCTGTGTTCTGTAAGGAAACCAAATACACTCATTGGTTGCCCCGGAGTGAGCTTCGGCAGAGGTGTGCCTCCTTTTGTGGTTTGGACCTTCGTTTTAGGAGAAGGCTGGACTTGGCTTGCATCTTCCCCTTGAAAGGAATTTTAGCAACAGAGAACATTTTAGAATCAAACCGTAACATCAGCGTACATGGCGAAGTTAAAAATAAAAAAGTAAACAGAGAATGAACTCATAGGACAGGCATGTAGGACTGGAAGGAGGGAGCCTCACTGAACCTGAGCTTCGAGTCCAGCCCAGCTGCAGACTGCGGGGGCAGAGTCTTCAAAGCGCATGTCTGTCTGATATCAGTGCTGTGGCTTAAAACCAAAATGTCTCCCACAGGCTCATGGGTTTGAACACTTGGTCCCCAGCCGGTAGTGTTGTTTAGGGAAGTGATAAGATCTCTGGTACACATGACCTAGCTGGTGGATATGAGCCTCTTGGGCCCTGCATTGTACCTAAGATCTCTATTTCCTCATGTACTGAGATGCGAACAAGCTGTGCTGTGAGTTTCTACCACCGTGGCCTAGGTACATCAGCCACTGGGCCTCCCCTAACATGATGGGCTGAACACTGAACCACGTCAAAGTAAACTTCTCCCAGACCCTGCGTCTGTCAGAGATTCGCCCACAGTGATATCAAAGTGACTAAAATCGACAGCCAGGCCAATTGGCAGCAGTGACAGAAAGGTTGGGGGGTCATAGAGCCAGGAGAAGCTGCGTTGTGATGCCTAAGAGGGAGCAGACGCAAAGATTACAGATGGACATGGAGCCCTAAACTGGCTGAAGTCAGGAAGGCGTAGCCAAGTGCAGGCTGGTGGATGCATTTCACATAAGGTGGGGAGGACTCGAGAGTCAATGAGTCTTCGGGTAGAACACAGATGAAGGTCAAGATGGGCTCCAGACTGGGGGTA
The DNA here is from genome assembly GCF_021556685.1 of Rattus norvegicus. Lineage (NCBI taxonomy): Eukaryota > Metazoa > Chordata > Mammalia > Rodentia > Muridae > Rattus > Rattus norvegicus. The sequence goes on along the minus strand of NC_141534.1, from coordinate 177,766,352 downwards.
AAAGTAGTTCTAGCCATGTGGTGCCGGAGAAAGAAAGAAACAGATACGAGGTGTACATGCCTAAGACAGCATCCTGGGAAATGATAGCTTTGTATCCCACCCAAAACAGTGAGCTAAGAGCAAGGTCAATATGTGTGGTAGTTTGGATAAGAATGACGCCCATGGTTCATAGATTTGAAGACTTAGTCACCGAGAAGTGGCACTATTTGAAAGGATTAGGAGGTGTGGCCTTGTTGAAGTAGGTGTGGCCTTGTTGGAGGAAGTGTGCCACTAGGGGTGGTGGGCTTTGAGATTTCAAAGGTCCAAGCCAGGCCCAGTGTCTCTCTCTGCCTGCTGCCTGTGGATCCAGATGTAGAGTTCTCATTACCTCTTTAGCACCATGTCTGTCTGTGTGCTGCCATGCTCCCCACCATGAGGATAATGGACTAAAGCCTGGTTAAATGCTTTTTTAACAAGTTGTCATGGTCATGGTGTCTCTTCACAGCAAGAGAACGTGAAGACAATAGGTTTCAGAATGACTGAAGAGACATGAAGTCCCTTTCCCCTTGCACCCTTTAGAAGTGAACTCTATGGCCTGCTTTGGGATCCTTTGCTCTATACCCAGAGGGGGAAATGATTCTCCGCAAACCCCATTCCATGACTCAAACTCCCTAGGTTGAGCTGAGACTTGGGTGAGCTCCTCACTGCCAGCCCCGGCTTTGACAAGATCGAGGGTCCATCCTCACCCATGAACCCTGTGCCCTGTGAGAGACCACCCTGCCAGAGCCTATGACATATGCTTTCTGATAATTTCCCCAAGGGTCACACTGGCCACACCCTTGGGGTTTGGCTCCCAGCTCAAATTCCACCAGCAAAATTATCTTTAATCAATGCTGCTCAGTCTGCAGCTCCTCCCAGGGGACTGCTGCTAGGCAGTTTATTTCACAATCACTGGCTCCACATCAGGACCAGAGGAACAGGATGTAGTGGAAAGTGCCCCAGGCAGAGAGGCAGGAGCCCTAGGCCAGCCCTCTGGACCCTAACAACGTAGTCTGTTTCCCTTCCCTGTCCCCCTTTCAACGGGTGAGGCTAGGTGAAGTTGTCTAGAGTTGGGTTTTACTCATAAGCACGTCCTGTGAATGGGAACACACACACCGGCATGGCGCCTCAGGATGAGCTCCCCTTAGCCACATTTATACATGTGACTCTGAACTCTAACCAAGCTGATGAAGTCAAGACTCTGTCCACAACTCACACAGGGCCAGTGAGCACCTTTCCCCACGTAACTTGGGATAAGGAAAGAAAGATTAAGAGAGAGAGAAAGGAGAGAGAAAGAGAGAGAGAGAGAGAGAGAGAGAGAGAGAGAGAGAGAGAGAGAGAGAAGACTCAAACGCTGAAGAGAGTCATGCTATCAACTGAGCCATCTGGAGTTAGAAAACCCATTGCATGGAATGGGGGTTGGGGGAAGTTAACGTGACAGCCTGTCAGACAGGAGGGGCATAGTCTGGATGCTTTTAGTTCTGCATTTCAAGTCTCCGTGGACCTGGGACCTTGTGTGTGTGTGTGTGTGTGTGTGTGTGTGTGTGTGTGTGTGTGTGTGTGTGTGTGTGTGTGTGTGTTTTCATGTGTGTTCATGTGTGTTCATGTGTGTGAATGTGTCCATGGCAGGGGAGGCATATGTGTGTGTGCAAATGCAGAGGCTGAAGGGCAATCTAGGCTGCTGTTTCTCAGGTTCTGTCTATCTTCTTTTTGAGACATGGTCTCTCATTGGCTTGGAGCTCACCAATTCATCCAGACTGGCTGGCCAATAGGTCTCAGAGATTTTCCTATCCCCACATCCCTCCCAGCGTTGGGGTAGAAGCTTTTTATGTGGAGATTCATGATTGGTTCAGGTGCTTATGCTTCAGAGTATTAACTTTACTATCTAAGTCATCCCTCCCCAAACCCCAGAGCTAGCTTTCTAAAATGGTTTGAGGGCTCTAATCCTCCTGTCAACTTCAACGGAGTATTACCAAACCTGTGTCTTGCTGGTTCTTCTAGCTTCCTAGTCCTGCCCCACCAAGCATCTCAGCCCACGTTCTGGTCCCCATCTGCATCCACCCCACACCCCAGCCCAGTGTTTTGGCCACAGTAAGAGTGAGACAGAGAAAACCTAAAGCCATCCTTCTTCAGTGAGGTGTGTTCTTCAGAGCTAGCTGACTACTCCTCCCTCCCTGGGCAAGGTTGTCCACAGTGGATCCGTGACCCCACATAAGGCCAGGATTCAACCCCTGACGCAGCCAGCCCACAGCTTCCCAAGTTTTATTTTTATTAACCCAACTGGAAAATTGGACTCCACTCAGGGCTGTGCTGCAAAACAGATGCTGGATCTGGGCTCTGGTTTCCTAGATAAACACATTGCGATGATCTGCATCTACCCGTGAAATGCTCTCTGCGGCGGGCACGCGGCAGCTCTCCAGAAGAAAGAAAAACAGTGTCAACGCTACATTCAAAGCTTCTCACTCCCCTTCCTGGCCAGAGGCTCTGCTGAAGGCTAACACCCTCCCTGCTGGCTCTTCTTGTCCTCTCCTGCCTTGGGCCAGGCATTTAACAGCTTCTAGAAAGAACTTTATTCTCCTGTCTCGATCAATGACCTTCCTCTGCTCCCCCGCATGCCCTTTGCGAACTCCATCCCTGCACAAGGAGACACTGTGTACTTCAGTTTGCCAGGTGGGTCCGCCTCCTCCAGGGAAGCTCCCTGAACAGAGCCTGGTACATATTGTCATGCAGTGCCCAGAAATGGCCCTGGCACAAGAGAGTGGACAGAGTGGCTAATGTTGCTGAATGAGGGAATAAAAGTGAGTCACGTTAGCTGAAGCCAGTGAGGGAGACACGAGATTCAAGAATGTGCCCTGGGTGTCCTCCAGCCTAAGCTGGGTGTGGGGACCAAGGGATCATCACACATCCCAGCCTCCAGAGTGCGGCCATCTATAAGAGGAAATGAGGATTTCTTTCCCCTCGTGTCACCCCACTATCCTTGGAAGAGGATCTCTCAATAGTCACCAGTAAGTGGAGGAAACTGTTAGCAGAAACCCCCAATCATGGAAGGCAATTGATATGTGAAAAAGAATGAGAGATCTGTAGCTCAGGGATTGAGAGCTCTTGCATAGTGTGTGCAAAACCTCGGGAAAGAAGAAGGAGAGGAGGGAGCAGGGAAGCCATCACCCGTCACCAGATGCAGCCCATGGACCAGAGCACTAAGGTGGGGTGAGGCTGGGAAGTATGACTTGTCTGTGGCTCCTTCTCTCTGATTGTTTTGAAAATATAAAGTCCTTTAGACATCAGGTTATGACACCAAAGGGTCTTGAATAAAGTTGGGATTCAGAAGACACCAAGGAGCACACAGAGGAAACATGGGACCGTGAGGGAGGTGACAAAAACCACCTCTCCAGGGCAACTTGGATAGACACCTTCGAGCGATCGAGTGGGGACATTAAGTGTCAGAGGCATCCTCTAGACCTGACAGGCAGTGGTGTACAGTGGTACACAGAATGGTGGAAGGGTTACAGCCACCCTCCAGTTTGGCACATCTGAGGACATACAGGCACCCCCAGGGGCACAGAGAGAGCAATTGAGAGAAGCCAAAGTATCATTCAGAGACATGTCCCCCTGACTTGGGTTCCGGCCCCGTCAGTGTCTCCCTTGCTAATGTTCTGGGCTTCACTGGACCTCAGCTGCCACGCCCATGTTGGGGAGTGAAAATCTTGTCATATCGTGCCCAGGGGCGAGGCTTGTGTTGGGAATGTGAGCACAAGGACTCAAAAAGCTGCCAGGGAAATGACAGCCCCACCCCCGACTGTTACCAGAAATGTTTCCCTTTCACCAACACAGCTCGGAACGTGGTGTTGCGTTCTGAGGATGGTCACATCAAAGAGAGGCATGTAACCCCGTCCTTCACACAGCAGCCGATGTCATTATATAGTGAGACAGAGCCCAGATCTTATTCAGGGAGCAATAAAAACAAACACCAGAAGAGGTTCTAGCTGATAAAATGTCATCTGCATACACTCAGGTTAAGTTGTGTTTTACGTGGAATGAGGGTTGAGTCTTAAAGGGGAAGAAAATCTAGACTTTCCACTGATATTTAAAAGACAGAAATTTGGCACAAGTATGGCAGCCACAAAGGTCATTTCAGATAATGACACAATTTTAGTGAATTTCAGGGTTCTGAGTGATTCCAAGGAATGGCAATCTTGCTCTTCGTTCTGACTAAGGACAATTCCTTGAGAGTGATCTGCAGCTCCTGGAGAGCCCCGGGTGCTCAGACACTCTGAAGAGTATCTTTCCATGACACCCTTTTCCCCGAATCCCTGGGCCCACCAGAGCTCCCGTCATTGTGCTTCAGTTGGAATTGCCTGGGCTTATCCTTTGCCCTCTCTGACAGCAGCCTCAGCCCTCTGAGGGGCACCCCACTGTGCATTTATGAATCTTGACATCCTGATGTCCCTGCACTTTCCCTCCCCTCTGCCTTTCTTTTCCCTTGGGCTCTTCTATGCTTCTCTCCCCTCAGGCTATCCAAGAAACTCACTGTTTGTCCAGGACCCACCAACTCTTATGGGGAATAGACTGTGAGATGAACCTAAGGAAGGAGATGATGATGAGCTGGACAGAAAACCCCAAGAGACCCAGGAGTGCTCTTGCTCTCTCCTCTTGCTCCTTAACCTCTCTCTCCACACTCCCCTGCCCCTCTCTCTACGTGCTCCCCCCAGCCCCCAGGAGAGACCGGGGAGCAGGAGCTGAGACTCAGAAGACTCAAAAGCAGGCTGACATGGTTCAGGGACAGGAGAATCCTAGAGAGAAGGGGAAACTGAGACACTGGAGAGTTTCCATGAGACCTTAATGTGATTACAATGCCTTAACCTACACAAAAGTTGTCCATATACAGAATCAACCCTGCAGGCTTTTCCTTAAAATTTTAGATTTGTCCTGTTCAACTCAAGACTTTTGTTCTGATTTATCGAGGTGGGTTTTTTGTTTGTTTGTTTTTTGTTTGTTTGGTTGGTTGATTTTCTGGCTTTTAGATAAGGTCTCTCTGTGTAGTCCTGGATGTCATAGAATTTGATATGTAGATCAGGCTGGCTCCAAAACTCACAGCTATGTGCCTGTTACTGCACCTCAAGGGCTGGGGTAGGCCACCACACCCTGCCAATGGCATTCCCCTTTTGGGGGGAGGTCCCCCCACATCTCCATTTCTCCTCCTTTGCTTGCAGCCACCTGTGGTCAACCTTGGTCCCCAAATGTAGATAGAAAATTTCAGAAATAAACAATTCGGAATTTCTAAATATTTTTACAGCATATTGTTCTAATTGTTCTACTCTACTGCTGCTATTGTCAATTCCCTGTGCCTTTATAAATTAGACTTTATTGTAGACGTGTGCATATGAAGAGGGGGCAATCAGTACTATCCCCCACTTAAAGCATCCATGACATGTCTTGAAATGTAAGCCCCTGGGTAAGGGGGTGAGCTCTGTTCTAAACTTTTTTTGCCTTGTTCGTTCATGTTATTCCCATAGTCTGTTTGAATGCTTGCTTTTCTATATGTGTGGGGAAGCAATTCCAGCTTAGTGCTTTTCTAAGTAGGCACCTGTGATAACATCAAATATTGAATACCCATCCCCTTCTCTCCCCCTTGGCCTCTCATTTGAAACACCCGCCGTGGAGACCAGCCTGTTTCTGTGCTCTCTACTGAGTTCCATGGAAGTATCTACCTCCCCCGCCAGCTCTACAGTTTCAAACACTGTAGCTTTACTGTGGATTTTGATATCAAATAGAGCAAATTCTTCTCTTTCAAAATGTTCTTGGCTGGGCTTGTCCACGTTCTATCCCAGATGAACTCCAGAAGTCAGCGGTCATATAAAGTTCAGAGCTCATCAAATACCTTGTTTTCTGAATGTTCCTCCTCTTCCAGTTATTAATCGGATTCCTCTCTTCCCCGCCCCCATTTCCCCTGGGCAGCATGACCACGCATCAGCAAGATCCTCCCTTCACACTGAGAACCAAATGCTGACAACTTCCACTTGATAAAATTAGAACCGTGCAGAGAGGCTATTCTTAGGGTCAGGAGTGGGAAGCACTAAGCACTCTGATTAGATTTAATCACTTTTAAAATGTTTATTGTACTGTTAACTGTATGTATGTGTGTGGGTGCGTGCATATGATAGCACCTGCAGAGTCAAAGATAGCCATCGGCTCCCCCTGGAGCTGCCTTTATAAGCAGTTGTGAACCGCTTGAAATGGGTGCTGGGAATTGAACCCCGGTCTTCTAGAAGAACAACTGTACAGGCTGAACCATGGAGCCATCTCTCTGACCTGAATCATCTTTTTTCTTATAGAAAAGGAGAATAACCTGGCATGGTGGTACCTGTCTTTAACAGGGTACTCCAAAGATAGAGTTAGGCTGGTCTCTGTCAGTTCAGAGTCAGCCTGGTCTTTGTTGAGAGTACCATGTCAGCCAGGACTGTGTAGTGAGACACTGTCTTAAAGAAAAAGAGAAGCTATGGACTAGAGATAGCCAATGCCTCAGTCCCCAAACCCTTCTGCCTTCCATGACTTATAGCCAACACAACAGGCACCTGTAAGCTTGGATGGGGCCACTGCAAGCATTGATAAAATTGTGTTTCCGAGCCATCCTGGCTGAGACCCAGGCTCCAGCCAAGGACACTTCCCAAAGCAAAGGCTGTTTTGTGAGCCATCTGCTAAAAGCAAACGAACCTCTCCTGGCAGCTGACATGCATTCCTGCCAGCATTCCTCTCCTACTAAGCGAAACAATGGGTAGCTTCATGGGTTTCCTAACCTTTTTTTCTTTGTCAGTAGGAAGTTTTGCATGCAGCCTCACTTCCTATGCACGTGTTTACGATGCCAGGACAGGCCACTGTTTCCTGTTTGATTCCTCTCTTTCACCTGAGTCACGCTAGACAGCTGGATATGCACATGGTCGCCCTAATTCTGGATTTTTTTTGAAACAGCCCAGATTTCAAATATTCTGAACTCTAGCCTTAAGCTGTTAAAAAAAATACTTGGAATTCTAAGGTTTCCATGCCCGGCTAACCCCTCCCATATTGCATTAACACTGGGAAATGGCCCAAAACAATTTTGTAAGATAATGTGTCCTTAAAGTTGGTTTGGTTCTGAAAAAAAAATTTTGTTATAAGACATTCCTGAACAATGACAAACACATCCCTTGACTGTTTCTAACCAAGCACTCCAGATCTTTTATTTAGCCAAAGGAATTCTTTTTTTTTTTTTTTTTTTTTTTTTTTTGGTTCTTTTTTTCGGAGCTGGGGACCGAACCCAGGGCCTTGTGCTTCCTAGGTAAGCGCTCTACCACTGAGCTAAATCCCCAGCCCCGCCAAAGGAATTCTTTATTTGGACTGTGTACTCCTTTTTATACATCATGCCTGGTTTTTGGTTTTTTTTTTTTTTTTTGTTTTGTTTTGTTTTGTTTTTTTAATGAAACTTGAATTGAAACTCCGTTATATCAAAATGAATTAGGGAGGAAGGAGGAGGCAGGGGGTGGGAAAGAAAGAAGAAAGAGGGAGAAAGACTATGACCCACAGCACAGAAGGTGGCCCAATGGGGATAGTCCAGCCATTGCTGGGAAGTGTGGAGCTGTCCACCATGGAGGTGCTGACGGTTTGCTGAAGTTGAACTGGGGCTGCCCTCCAGGGTCCTGAAAGAGTTCCTTCCACACCCACTCCTAGCACCGTCCTATCAGAAAAGTGTATAGTGTCAGAGAGCCCACCTCAACTTTCTGTAGCCCCCTTATGCAGCAAACAGGCCACCAGGGCTCTCAGTATCTTTTCCATACCACTCAAACCCGTGTGCAGTCAGCCCGCATAGGATTCCTTGGAACACGGCAATGCATGCTGCAGATGCTTTGAGTGGGCCTAACAGTCCCTACAGATGCTCATTCTGGTGAACCTAATGGGAAGGCAGAATCAGCCCCTTGAGAATGAAAGGGATATGTACCTAACCTCTACTTCCTAATGACCCCTTTATTGTTCTGTTTCCCTGTCAAGTCTAAGGACCTGCCAGCACAGGTCCTCACAGTTGTGTAGAAAGAAAGATGAATTTTCAGAGGGAGGAGCAATTAGCTTAGATGTTTGCAATAAGGTGACTCTAAACAAGTTATTCTTCCCTCTAGTCTTAATATCCTCATAAGCAAGGTGAGAAATGCCAGAGACTCAGAGCCTTTATGTCCTCCTGTCCTTGAACCTTCTTTCATTCTCCCCTCAGTCATAGGCTTCCCAGGAAGCCAGCAACAGCCTGTCACTCAGGGTCTCCATCACTGAGAACTACTGCGTGACCTCTGCAGCAGTGTCTAGGGATGGGACCATTATTTACTGAGGTATTAGATGAGCCTTGGAGAGTCTGGCTATGGACAATGTGGGATGTGCAAAAGGGAGACCCAAATATTGTGGGAAATTCAGGAACATTGATCCTCTCTCTCTCTCTCTCTCTCTCTCTCTCTCTCTCTCTCCCTCTCTCTCTCTCTGCTTTTATAAAAGCATTATATAACTACTATAAGGAATTTTAACAATATTAAAGCACACACAAAAAAAGTCTTGAATCTTCAATATAATAGAACCCCAAAGTAACACATCTGGCATAAAATAACATTATTGTAGGTGTCTTTCTTTATGTGCATAGACAAGTAGGTGATGACTAAAAAAGAAAAAGTAGATAATGCATGATGAATGGATGGATGTAGTATAAATTGATAGATGAATGAATTGATAAATGAATGGAAGAGATCATACTTTAACACAGTGGTTCTCAACTTTCATAATACTGTCACCCTTTAATACAATTTCTCATGTTGTGGTGACCCGCA